>NW_022436966.1:5775644-6066118 GCF_009761245.1 Sapajus apella
GCTACTTTAGCGAGGGTGGGCAGCAGAGGCCTCTGAAGAGATGGAACTCGAACTGAGGTCTGAGTGATGAGTTGCAGGTGATTATGGGGGATCTGGAGAAAAACAGTGCATGCAGAGTGAAGAGCAAGTGGCAAGTAGCTAGGTCAAAATAAGCTTGATGCATTAGAAGAGAAAACTATCAGGGTGGCTGGAGGAGAGTCAGCAAGAGGAAGTGGAGCACAGGTGGTGAGTAAAGAGTTTCCCAAGGTAGACAGGGCACAGGATATGCAAGCCAAGTAAAGGAGTTCACTTTGCAGGCCAAGTGAAGGGTTTGCAGATCATTCTCAGAGGAAGGAGAAATCCTGGAGGGCTTCATGTAAGGAAGTGACATTGTATGATACACATTTGATGCAGAGGACTCTAGTTTGTAGTGGGAGATTCCTTTTTATTTTTATTTTGCTTTTACTTCTTTTTTTGTTTTTGTAAAATTGGGGTATACTATACATAAACTAGATACATCTTAACTATCCAATTGCATAAATTTTACATATATATGTACCCATGTGTCTGCAACCCAAATTAAGATACAGAACAATCCCAATACACCCCAGAAGAGGAATGACCTCATGCCTTGCCCAGTCATTCCTCCACTACTGTCATGATGCCTTCTATCACCATGGATTAGTTTTGCCTATATTTGAACAACATGTAAGTGAAAGCTTATAGTATGTACTCTTTTGTATTTGGGCAGTATTGCTATATACTATTCCATCTTATGAATATGTCACAGTTTATTCAACCTACTAGTGGTAGACTTTGGGTTGTTTTCAGTTCCAGGCTATTATGAGCAAAGATGCTATGAATGTCCTTGTACATTGCCTTTGGTGGATGTGTGCACTCATTTAGGTTGGCCAGGAGTAGAATTGCTAGGTCTTAAGGTTTATATATTTAGTAGATACCATGAAACAGTTTTCCAAAGTGGTTGTACCAATTTATACTCCCACTAAAAATGTATGATAATTCTAATTTCTTCTTATACTTACAAATACTTGGTATTATCAGTCATTTTAATTTTAGCCATTTTGGTAGGATTATAGTGGGTGGGAGTCCCATCGTGGATTTCTTTTTTCCCCAGGGGAAAGAGAGTTTTAAAAAAAATATGTACTATTTGTTTACCATTCCTACCTCTCAGGTATCAATAATTGTGGTGTTAATTATGTGGTTTGATTTTAAAAGTTCAGATTTCAGGCTGCCTGGCTTGCATTCCCCATTTTCAACAACACATTGTTTCTTTCCTTGCAGTACCCCCAAGAGCAGTATAAAACCCAAACATGCTGATATGACATCATCAGTTCATTGTCTTTTAAGAATGTAATATTTCATCTTTTATAGGGTGACCTTATTCCAGGATAGAAGGGAAAATAGAAAACAGGACTTAGAACTTGAAAGAGAAAATTTGGGTCAGCCTCCAGCTTAATGCAGTTTCCATTCTTGGAGCCAAAAGGCCGTCTAGTCAATGCACAAAGAGAGTCGCTGGAGGAGTGGGACTGTTGGTTTCATTGCATGCTCATTATACTACTGTATCAGAGTAGCTAGGATTTTGTCCTAATGATGAAATTAAGAGTGTTAGGCTTCATTTCCTGTTTTGGAAAACAGAGTCTTTGACTTAAAAAAGGCTAATTGCATATTGTTTTAAAAAATTGGATTGATTCATCATACCATAATTAAACTAATTAGAGTACTATTATTTTCCAACAGCTTTAATGAGTTCTTCTGCTTGGCAGGAAACCTGTGAGACCAAATAATATTGCCATTTGTGAAAAGATGGAAGAACTCTATTCAGTTGCATTTTGGTTAATAAGATTTATGCATTAATCCAGTTATACTTTGTTCTCTTGAGTTTGGCAAACTTCTAAAATTTTCCAATTTTCTACTATGTCTCTCCTTCCCCACCTCCCATCTTTTCCTTAGAGAAATCTTGGCGTCTAAGTTAAAATAGGTGGAAACATTCTGTTTCTAGCCGAGGCTCCCCAGCTTGGTTGGAATGCTGGTCTGGTTGTAATAGAGCCTGCTTTTGGCCAGCAGCTCTTAAAATAGCTCCTCAGCTTATAAAGCAGAAAATAGAAGTTTGGGCAGCCCAGTGTTTGCTTGCAGGATGGTTCTGGCCGCTTGCTTTGGGGGGCACTGTTGCTCCAGCGTGAGAATTCCAGCGGGCTGCGGTGAGTGATGGCTCTCTGTTGCGCAATTTTGTATCTGCACTCCTTGTCAAGTAATCATTACAAATGTTTCGTGGAGGAATGAGCTGGCTCCGAGCAAAAGTCTGCCTCTCTTAGAAGGGAGGGCCTGAGGGGTAGGGATTGGTCTGTCCGTGGTAAAATTTCCCCCTTTGACAGTGTAATTAAGTGCTAATTAACTAAATGAGTGTAAATGTTGAAGGCTGAGATAAATATCTACATTTCCTTAATCTTATTTTTCCCTCTAAAATTTGATAAAGAAAATTTGGATTTAATGGAGAATATATGTCAAAATTGTTTTTAAAGATTGCAAATCTGTTTATAAGGAACTTGGTTTGGGTTTCTACAGGAAAAGTTAACAGCATATAAATATAGAAGAGGTACAATAAAATGCGGATGCGATCCTTGCAATAATTATGTTAAGGAGGCTTAGTGGAGCTACCTTTTTAAAACATCTGGTTTGTTTCTGTTCTTTCCACATCTGCAGATGTTGCTGAACCCATGAAATATACTGACAGGAGAATACATTAGCCTGTGAAGTCATTCCAATGAATAAAGCCAAGGGTAGCCTCTTCACTTTCTAAAAAATGTAGTTAGAAAAGAATTCTGCTTTCAGAATTCAACAGGCAGAGATTAGGCCAATAATTGAGAGGGGCCCAGGGCCTTCTAAAAGTGTCAATAGTGATCTGTTCTTGCCAAAGGGGAAAAGAGAGGCTTTGTGGAGGGGCAGTCAGAGTAATAAATGGGAATCTTTGTAATTCAAGCACTTTCTCATTACCTTCAGTGGTTAGTGATTAAAAGTGGGACTGAAGAAAAGGCAAAGGAAGCCCACTCCTTCCCGGCTTGGTAGCAGAGTGAAAGGATCTTGAGCCCGTCTTGAGCCCCATTGCCCTGCCTCTCCTGCTGGCCTCTGGGGTTGGAAGCGAGACCCAGAGCCAGGTAGAGGGCTCACAGACTTATGGGCAAGCGCCTTGGGAAGGGGATGCATAATCGAAGTGCCATCTGTGGCATCGAGCTGATGACAGCTGCATGATGTCCTGGGGGTCCTGTGTCAACACCCTCCCCAGGCAGGAAATGACAGTGGTAGGCGCATGTGTGCCGAGCCTTCGGGAGAGCACACACAGGCATCCTGAAGGAGTGGGCATGGAGAGTTGGAGTTTATTAAATAGGGATTGGTTGCCTATGAGATTAACACCCTGAAATAAATGCAAAGTTGAGAAATATTTTGGCTTCCAGCCCACTTGGCAGGAAGATTTAGGAACCTGGTATGGTCAGAAGGACAAAGCCTTAAAGGGCCAATGTCACGTTTAGTTTCTGGCTAGCCGTGATCTCAAAATTTCCCCACCATTTACATCACTCCTTTGGGTTACAGCGTCATGTATTCAGAAGGCCCCTATTAAAATGTGTAACAGATGTTTTTTCTGGCCACCAGCCTGTCAGACAAGTAGGACATACTCATATAAACCCATCAGTGAAAAACTAGTATTTCTCTGGCTCTGCTCTAAGTTGACCTCCAGTTGCTGACATCCAGTCTTATCTACCATCTTCCTCCTGGGCCAGAAAGACAGAGATCAGTCTGCTATGTTTCACAAAAGACTGTTTCTTGCTTGTTCTCATAGGGCTCCTGGCTTCAGGTCACTAGGGAGGGGTCTCTGCTGCTTGCCGCCCAAGCCTTTCCTTTCATCAACAGTTTTGTGTATGGCTCCATCAGGCACCTAACTCCTGGCTGCACCATTTACCCCTGTCCCTGGGTCACAGGAGATCACTTATTGAAATTCCACAAGAGTTCTGCCTTCTCAAAGAGTGAGTTTAGATTCCTGCCAGGTACCTGCCCACCACCCGCCCCCCCCAACACACACACACACACACCCCAGAGTTATACCTCTCTTCTCCTTTCTTTTGCAATGACTCATTTCTGTTTTTGATTCTTTAGCTGTAATTTTCAATGCTCAATTGACAGATTAAACCCAATATGACCAGTTTTTACTCCCTTCGGGGATGTTCGACACTAATGTAAATGTGTTGCTTAAGAAAAGAGGTTTAGCCTCATTGCCATTGTCATTAATAATGATAGTATAATAATTTTTAACATTTATAACATCTTTTAGAGTGAATGATATCTTTTCTCATCTATTAGTTCTGCTGATTCTCACAGCAATAATGATATAGGAAGGGCAGAAATTAGGATGTGGAGGTTATAGGTGAAGAAATTGGTGCTTACAGAAAGTAAAGCTGTTTCTTCAAGGTCATATAGCCAGAGAAACTGGGAATCGACTCATATTAGAATCCACATTCAGTGTTTTTCCAGTGAATCAATTCAGTTAGAATCCACATTCAGACATAGCAAACCCTTACTAATACTTTGCCATGATAGAAACTTAAAAGATAGTCACAGGATGGAAACATTTTTGTAGGGCAGTATAGATATGCTAAGGATGGGAGAGTTAGACAGAAATAAAGAAAAAGAATTTGGAGCTATTTTTTCCTAAAATGTGTTCTGCAAAATTTTAATAGTTTAGGGAAAGAGTTCCATAGCAAAATAGGTATTGTTAGGAAAAGAGTTTACAGCTAAATCAGCTTCATAAATATTAAATTTAACAAACTTATACAAATTTCTTGATTATAGCACTCTCAGAGCCTTTGACGTACATTGTCAATTCCCAAGGCAGGAATCCGTTCCACTACAAGCATTTTGCAAACATGGTTGACATGGGGCCCTTTTTGACTAAAGCATCTCCTGAGGACATGCTTTGGGCAAGCACTATCATTTACTACTTGAGAGACTAGGTGGATGGGTCACAGAGGAGAGGGCTGAGAACTGTTATGATATGAGGAAGAGTACCTAGAAGTCATGTTTATTCTGCAATGTAATTACTGAATCAAATAATTTTATCAACCAATTTAGGAGGCTTTATGTTAAGGCCCTATAAAGAGAAAAACTTGTATATTAGTGTTTCAGATATAAGGACTTATTAGAAGAGAAACTGGCAAGACTGAGGGAGGAGACAGTACAATGAGAAGAGCATGCAAGAAGGAATGTGAGAGTTCTAGTCTCTTACTAATTAATCTTAGCTGTGTGACCATGTTCAAGTCACTATACAATCTGGACTTTGTTTTCCTCAACTATGAAGTGAGAAAAATTGATTAAATGGTTCCTCCCAAGTCAAATTTAATGATTATATAAATAAAAGTCATATGATGTTAAAGATAGTAATGGATGTTTAAGGTGGAGACAGATTGGGGGGTTGGCTTCTTGCAACACACTGTAAGATGCTCATTTAGTCTTCACAGAGGGGAAAGAGAGGAGCCTGGTAGAATCAGAGCAATTTGCCTTATGGATCCCAGCATGCATGATACACCCAATATTAAAGTCAAAGCACAAAGCTAAATGTCCCTAGGATCTCAATCTGAGGGCCAGAGAAGAGTCACTAGATAGCTAATGCTGGCTTTGAAGGGAAACAGAGACAAGCTTACTGATAGCAGCAGAAGGCAGACAAATTCCTAGGTATACAGGGGTGGGTTCCTGGTAAAACCCAACCTTCAAGCCAAAGATAGCTTAAAGCCTGAAAGCTGAGCTGCCAGAGTCCGTGACCAGAGTGAGAACTTCCTGATATATTTTAGCCAATCAAATGATGCGTTTTCTAGGCCTGCCCATGGACCAATCAGCATGCACTCCCCTATTCTGAGTCCATAAAACCCGCAGACTCAGCCACACATTGGTACTATCCACCTTCAGGCTCCCTCTCACACTAAGGGCTACCTACTTTGGGTCCCCTCTCCTGCTGAGAGCTGTTCTGTTGCTCAGTAAAACCCTTCTCCACTGTGGTCACTCTCCATTGTCTGTGTAACTTGCTTTTCTTCAACGTGGGACAAGAATCCTCCTGCCCTTCACCAGTGCAGGGTAGCTGTCCCATGTGACAGGAAGCAGTGGCTATGGGGCTGGGCTAGAGAGGAGTAGAGGGACTGAACGAACTGTGACATGCCCCCATTCACTGGAGCGTGTGGATGGCGAGAACAAATGAGCTGTAACACACCCTCCTATTTGCTACACCATGGGTGGTGGGAATGAACACGAGCTGTAACACGAATGGGCTATGTCACACCCTGCTGTTCACTGTGCTGTGGGTGGTGGGAAAGAGAGAGCACTGTAACTGTAACAGACCTTGGGACTCCCCAGGTGAGAGCCATAACACCCCTTGGGGCTCCATAGTTGCGGCATCTCTGAGTTTTCAGATGCCATCATGTTGCCCTTGTCCAGACACTGGCACCCAAGGTGGAAGCAGGACATAGTATGCCTAGCCCAGCTGCAGGCTGATTCAGAGCCCCAGTGGGTGTGGAATCTGGGTTGGTAGCATGAGCTGAGTGCAGCCTGCCAGGCCAGGTGGGTAGAGTGGGTCCAGTGGCAAGCCCAGAGTTCAGTGAGGCCTGGGCAAGATACTGCTGGCTATGGAGATTTTTGGCTGGCAAAGTGGCACCAAAAACTCCTGTGTCATTATCAGTGAGACAAAAGCTTTAGAGAAAACAGGCTGAGCCCTTCCTCAGGAGGAGTGAAGAAGGTTAACCAATAAATTACTGAGAAGGAAGATAAAAATCATCCAGAGGATGGGTGTTTTGTCTCACATCTGTAATCCCTGCATTTTGGGAGGCCGAGGTGGGTGGATCACTTGAGGTTAGGAGTTTGAGACCAGCCTGGCCAACATGGAGAAACCCCGTCTCCACTAAAAATACAAAAATTAGCTGAGTGTGGTGGAGCACACCTGTAATCCCAGCTACTAGGGAGGCTAAGGGAGGAGAATCACTTGCACCTAGAAGGCAGAGGTTGCAGTGAGCTGAGATTGCACCATTGTACTCCAGCCTGGGTGACAGAATGACACTCCATCTCAAAAAAAAAAAAAAATCATCCAAGAGATGAGGAGGCTGAATATCAGGGACTGATGAAGGAGCCAATGAAATCAAGAGCAGTAATTAACCAAGTGTGAGGGGAGCTCTTCAAATGGGGACAAGATACTGGAGGATGGGTGAAATGCCTGAGTGAATGTGGCTTACTGTGACAGATCTCAACACCAGGACAAAAGGAAAAGACTCACTCAAGGCCCAAAAGGTATAAACAGAGAATGGAATTTTATACTTTGTTTTTAACCACAAGGAGGTACTGGTCAGGAGCATGAGATGCACTGGAATAATAAATAGCTCTGGTCTGAGCATAAAAATGTTCTCGTTCAATAGCCCATGAGTCTTAGAGAACAACAATGGTTGTAAATTCAACTTCCATTAATATCCCCCATCTACTCCCTGGGTAATCCAGAAGTCATTTCTCCTCCCAGAGAGGTTTTGCGTGCACTGGGAAGCAGACAGCAGAGGAATGGAAAAATGGGATGCAAAGGCCAATGCTCTCAGGAGGACAAAGCTAAAGCCCACACACCTTAATATCTGAAGTACTGGGCCTTCTGGAAATTGCAGCCCCCTAGTTTCTCTGTTCTACAAATTGCCACCATCCCCTTGCTGATAAGATATAGATAGCAGGGCAATACAAGGTTATCATAATAACTGTAAGTGTTTGTGGTTGCTGGAGATAGGAAAAAAAGGCAATAAGATACAAATGTTATGGCAACTTTACTATGCCCAGCCAAACCCTGTCGGGGCGTCTTTTGCTTTTGTAGGGAGGAACAGAGCCTCAGCCAGCACCTGGCTGTTCAATACAGAGATGTTCTTTGTTGCACCCTTCCTCAATCTCACAGAGCCCTGCTACCTCCGAATGAAACAAGTATTCAGTTGATACATGTTAGGAGCCTCCTGTGATTCAGCCCATGTTTTTAAGAGTTCTAGAATGCTTCAGCAAGGCTGAGGCTTAGAAATGTTCTGCAGTAGCAGAATATGCATTTGGGAAGTGCAAAACATGGGCACATTGTTTAGGAAAAGCATCCTAATACAGCAAACATAAAGCAAGAATAATACCACATGTACTCTTCCAGAATCACTCATTGCAAACAGAATGTTCTTTGCATGAGCCTGGCACCAGGCTGGACCATGGTGCAAAAAAATGGCACAGAGGGGGTCATGCCTACCTCTTAAGGGTTCATGAGAAGCACAACTTTATTTAAATATGGAACAGTGTTTTCTTAGAAAGTTCTCTGACCAAAAACACATTTAATTTGACTTATGTAGGAAAAAAATCCATCTCAGATTGTTTCTAAGGAATGCCAATATTAAGCTGAAAAATGAAAAAGTTGGCTAGCCAACTAGACATTTCTAAATATTCAGCTACTTAGCAGCATGTCCAATAAGCATTTGCTTAGCTGGTTGGCACTTTAGTCTTAGAGGAAATTATGATCTGCCCCCATGGATGCCTGAGTTCCTGCAAGGAAAAGGCTGAGAACAACCCACCCAAACTCATCTCACGTGAGCCGGCTGGGAGATCAGGCCTGTCTTGCTCTGAAATTGCAAATTTATCCTTGGGCAAATCCTGGCTTTTCCTTCCTGCCTTTTGTATGTTCAGTGGCTCAAGACATATGTGTTGATGCAAAAATGGGCAATGTCAGGCAATTTAGATCTGTTTTTCCTGACCTAGGAGTAGTGCAATGTTGACTGTTGGCTTTCTTCTCTATAGAGCCTCACTCTTCACCAGCTGCAATGATTCTTTTTCTTCTCCCGTGGTGGTCTCTTCTCGCTCCCTATGAGATGCTAGCTCTCCAAGGACAGCATTCATTTCCTATTGCCTGTTCTCCAGTACCTACCTTCGTTCTGTGCACTTAGGAGGTGATTTATAGGTGTTGATTGAGTGAGTGATGCTCTTGAAGGTAACTATATAGGCTTTTTTATGCTAAGCCACACCAGCCTGCTGCAGGCCTTCTTCTTTAGGCCACTTACGTTTTATCTGTCGCCACCTTTTTTTACCCCCTGAGGTTCTTCATGTAAATTGGACTGAGGAGCCACAGTGTGCTAGCTCCTCTCATCCTTTTTGCCCCTGAAGACAAACCCTCTCTCATTGTAAAGCTTTCTCTTCTTATCACTCTAGGAAACCACACAAAACCAACAAGCAATCTTATGATGTTCAGATGGTCAGGGTCCTGTCCTGTAGCTCCCAATCCCTCTGAAGGGGTCAGTGAAAGAACTGGCTATTGATTGCTGTAACCTGAATATAGCTAATGTACCACATGGTACTCTCCATGCATAGTATAGATTCAAAGAAAGAGCATCGTGTCAGGGGAAAATAAGAGAAATATGCTTAAATGTTACCAATCTCATAGAACAGGGGTTGGCAAACTATGGGTCATGGGCCAACTGTTTTTTAAGTTTGTTTTTTTTTTAAATAAAGTTTTATTGAAACATGGCCACATTTGTTTATGTAATCTATGGCTGCTTTTTAGTGACAATGGCAGAGTTGAGTAGTTGTGATAAACATTGTATAGTGCTTAAAGCTGAAAACACTTAAGATCTGGCCCTTTATGGGAAAAACTTATCCCTGTCTTAGAAGATCCCACAGTGGAAGAACATTCTTAATGCAGGAGAAAACACCATTTCCCCCCCATTTCTGTTATGCTCAGTGACCTCCACAGGACAGCAGTTAGTGTCTCAAGAAAATAATTCATTTTATTCTCTTAACTTCCTATCAAAAAATCCATCTCCCAAATCCAGCCTAGATAGTTCCTAACTCTTCCATCACCAGTTACCCTCTTTTGAATCAAATCCTTCTCTCCAGCTGTTGACCGCCCTGCTTTTAAAAGTCTAAAACTTGACCCTAGCTCTGCTCATTCTCATTTTCAGCTTTCTCTTCTATTTATTGCAAGTAACCTAAGAGAAGGTCCAGGATTCATGCCTGCAGACACAGGGTCTTCCTCAGAAGGGGTGCATAGACAGGATGCTAATAGGCTGATCAAAATTATATCGTTGCTCCTGTTGCATGAATCATTTCAACCCCAGTTGTGCTCCTAAGGCAGGCTCACTAGCCACTTGCCTTTATGCAATCCTGGTATTTTTGTCTAAATTCAGAACTCTCCATGGCGTCCTCTCATCCTACCTGTAACCTTCAGAGGTGACTGTCCACTTCTCCTCACACAGGTCTCTCAGGTGGAGGGCCTCCCATCCCAGGATTTCTATGAGAGGACACTCATCTCCCAGGCCTTCTGCCCCTCCCAGTCATAATCCTAAAGGACGCTTCCTCATTCCTCGCATGGCCTTCATCTTTGCCATATGTGTTTGATGCCTGTCTATATACACATGGTTTTTAAAAATTTCTTTTCCTGGTTTCAAATATGAATTTTGTTCATTGCAGAGGAGCTAAAACAGAAAAATTATGTAAATAAGAAAAAAAATCACCTGTAATCCCATATGCAGAGATAACCGGTATTAACCTTTGAATATGTAACTTTATTCTGTGAGTATATATGTGTGCTTCAAACACTCACATATAATAATTAAATCAAATTTTTGTTCAGAGTGTATATTTAGTCTTGTCTTTCTTTCTCTTTAGTGCTATATTCTGTGTCCTTGGTTTTGGATTTGTACTACTGTATATTGCCTTATAATTGTATCATTTTTTTTCATGAAGGGAAACCAGCTTTTTTCTTAATAAGGTTAAGTTCCTTTAGTGCAGGGATAGTTGCTTTCTTTTTCTTATTCCCACCATTTTTCACTTCTATTTTCATTCCCACCAGCAACCAGTGAAACTTAGCAGCGCAGAATGAGTGTTTGATAAGTATTTTCTGAGTAGAATTGAACAGAATGAGGTGAGACGCACCCATAGCAGGAAACCAGAGCACCTGATATTACTCTCTTGTTCTTGCCACACAGAGAAAGTCACAGCTTGAAACGAATCATGAACGGTTCTTTGGCGGGCTGCACAGTGATGCACCTGCTGAGTTACGAGCCCAGTGAATCATTTGTCTGGTTATCTTGCAAGTTATGCTGAACAGAATGCTACTTTTCAAACCAAACAAGTCTAAACCAGGGCTCTATTCTTGCTTTGGTCTTTGGTTAGTGTTTTCTCTGCAAATAGTCTCTCCATCTCTTTTTAAAAATCTGTACTAATGGCCTTACAAAAACAGTATTCAAAGAATACTTCTCCACCACTCCTGTCTCTTCTAATAGGAATTGTATGACATATTGCCATGTAAATTAGATTTGGCTCCTTGTTTTATTTATACAATAAAACCCAGCAAAGATATCAACCACAGGATAAATTAATTACAAGGCATAGAATCCTGCCAGATATTTCCTTTGGGGGACAAACCAAACAAGAAAACCACCCCCCAAAACTTGTTCTTATCTATTTCATTACATGCTTTGGCAAGCCTCAATGACCTGCTTATTTAACTAACCTAATGGTTTTGTTTTTGTTTTTAATCTACTCCTTTACCAAAGTTAATGTCTTTTTGCTTTAGTATTTAAAATTCTCCGTTCTTCTGTTCCAGTCTTCTTTATGGGCCACCCTCCCCCGCGTTCCTTAGATGAGGAATTGCAAAGGTCACTGAAATTAATGAAAAACACAATCCTAACAACATGAAACCAGAGACCCAATTTAGCCTTCAAGGGGCTCTGCTTAGGTGTATCACATTGCATTAGATGATGTAAAAAACTTCACCTGGGTTAATCAGAACGCAACCCAACCCTTACCTCAAGACACCTGTTGGATTGCTGTTTGCTCAAGAGATTGAGTCTGCCTTATGTTGTTGGGTCTATAATGCATTTAGTTTATAATCATGCCTTACATTTTTTGTGTGTGTGTTGGGGGGTATCTTCTACCTTTCAAAGCTTTTTTACTTCTGTTGTTTCATTTGATCCCTACTTAGCCCTGGGACACATTTTATTTCCCATTTTATGGATGAGGAAACTCAGAAGAAAGACTTGCTCATGGTCACACCATCAGTCTCTCTCTCCTTCTCTCCCTTTCTCTCAACTATTCCAAGTAACTCACTAAAATTTAAGCATCTTATTAATGTTTCCATTTAACGCCATTTAGTATATTTTCTTATTGTTAAAAAAGAAAATACAATCATATTAAAATGTTGCCTACAGTTTTATATGGAAATTTAGTTTTAATTTCCACTGCCATATCTTATGATGTATGGTCTGAAGAGACCCAAAGTTGGAAAGAAATCTAAATGTCATCTGGTCCATACCCTGGCTTCTCAGTCCTGCTTTCAAACTGTTGTCAACTGGGACAACAGATTCTGTTTTTCTTCCCTTTCACCTCCAAATTTGAGCTTTCTGCATGGGACCAAGATATGATCTAAAGAAGTTGGGCATCCTGGAACTTATTCTTCTGATAAAAGTAGAGATTCTTTAACAAAAGACCTGAAGGTATTGGTGGCACATCATAGCCAGAGTAAGAGTGAGCTATGTTCTCTTTGGAGCCATGTTTCTTGAGTGTCCATTTCAGAGACTGCAAAGGCACTGCTTGCTGTGCTAGGAGTAGGGCATAAGTTGGCCTCAGTCACTGCCGGCTTCCCTGCAGTTAAGCTAAGTTGCAGAGCTGTAAACTGTGTATACCTTGTCCAATCTCATTTTCTAGTCCCTCTCCATGTTTGTAGCCCCCTTGTCATCTCCTAGCCTCTAATAAACTCTTGTTTAACTCATCTTAGCTTTGCTACAAGAAATTAAAAAAAAAAATAAAATAAAGGTCAGGGGTCCATGCTTCGGACAGAGTGTTGAAGAGAGAGAAGTTCCTTTTCTTCTCCCAGATGAATGTAATTGAGCCAGATAGCCAAGAGAGAATTGAATTTCAGATGTGAGAAACAAAACTGAATGGTCTAATCATGTTGGAGAGCATCCTTCCATTGTCCATCTTAAAGATTCTATTTTTCATTTTACTAAGGATGATAACTTGTTTTTCATTTTTCCCAAAATAAAGAACTCTATTGTTAGTTCATTTGACAAATTTATCAAGCATCCAACCTATGCAATATATATAAAGATTCAAAGATTAATAAGGTACATTTTCTATACTCAAAGAACTAACAATAGGTGAATAAAACCTAAATTTTAATTAATATAATATTGATGAAAGCAGGGAGGTATTTTGGGTGTCACACAGTAACAGGATCACTTTCAGCTTCACGTGAGGGGAAATCAAGACAGGCTGACGGTATGGATGGCATTTGAACTGAGCCTGGGAGGCCAGGCTGAGGAAGTAACCTGGGTAGAAGCAGAGGGGCAGGATGTTTTGAGGATTCAGAGTTCACCTAGGAGAACAGTGGGAAAGAAAGCTAGATAGCAAGATTGAAGCCAGATCAGGGACAACATAGAAAGCTTTGAATGCCAGTGTTAGTAACTCCCACACCATTCTTCCACTTGCTGGTATAAATTACGAATTCCAAACATAGTGGCAGATCCAGGGGTATGATGCTATTGGAAATAGAGTAAAAAGGGGACAGATTCTCTAGTCAGGGAGACTGAGGGAAAAATCTTATGCCTGCTGCCTACTGGTGTGTGAACTTAGGCAAGTTATAAAAATTTTCTGTGCCTCAGTTTACACTTCTGTAAAATAGAGGAAAATTTTAAATACCCTTATATGGCCACTGTGAGAATTAAATGAGGCAACATATGAAAAGTTCAAGATATAACAGGTATGCAAAAAGTTTCAATTGATTTTAATCCTTTCCCTGGGGGTTAGCATAGTGTTACCTAGGGAGTCTGCAAGCTTTCTCATAGGTACCCCATAGTCCTGGGAAGAAGCAACCCAATCTTCACCCTTTATCTTACTTGCACACTGCATGGCTTCTACCTCTTAGCCCATAAGTATATGATATATCCTAGAGAAGGGGTGGGTAAAACATGCCCCACAGCCCAAATCCAGCCAAGAATGGTTTTCAATGGTTAAGGAAAAAATCAAAAGAAGAATATTTTATAACATGGGAGAATTACATGAAGTTCAAATTTCTGTGTCTAAATAAAGTTTTATGGAAACAGTCACAGACATTTGTCTACATATTGTCTGTGGCTGCTTTCCTGCTACAATGGTAGAATTCAGTATAGACATTGCAATAAAGATCATATGGCTTGCAAAGCCTAAAATATTGACTATCTTGACTCTTTACAGAAATATGTGCCAAATCTTCTTTTCGATTACTCCCATTCTAATTTCTATTCTAAGAGTTATGATGAATGTATACAGTGTCAACCAAGTATGAGCTAAGTAATAATAGGAAATGCTTAATGTTTTCATTTGAGATCTTGTAAATACGATTGAGGGAGTTCTGTGCTGAGTAACGTTTTCTTACCTTCTGGAGTGAATTTCTGATGCACCACACTTGGGTTGCTTATTCTCCCTGACTATGGAAGCATCATAGACACAACAGAAAAGGTTCTATGACCCACCATGCTATTTGAATCTCAAAGCTGAAGTTTCACTATTAGTGAAAACTTTGTTGTGAAATTTAAATAAGCTGTTTATCTAAACCATTGAAACAGCAAAAGTTAAAAACAGGTAAGGAGGAAGGAAATTAAAAAGCCTTTTGCTTTCTAAGTTATATTCATCAAGCTGTGAGACCTAGGGGAATACCAACCAAAAATGCAACTTCTCCTCTGAATAAAGGGTTAGATAAACATCTTCAGTTGCCTGTGGATGTCTGTAATGTCGAAACTGGCTCCTTGAAAATATCTCCACCATTTCCTATCCTTGAATCGACTTTAATATAATAACAACTAAAGGATAAGTTGTGCTACCCATGATATCCGAGAAGCCAAATCTTTCCTCTGTCAGCAGAGTTATTTTAGACCCAAAGAAACCCATGCTGAATGCCCTTCTCCTGTAGCCAAACTGGAGTTTTCATAGCACTCAGTTACTGAAAGGACATCGGAGCAGGTAGGGCTCAGAATGTAACCTGTGGACACTGTGGAAACTCCTTGGAGTCCTTCTCCATTCATTCATGTATTGAAACTTACTAGGTAAATAATTATCAACACAAGCTATGTTGAGATCTATGGGAGTTATAAGGTTAAATAATAATGTTATTTACACAAAATGTTTTATTTACTCTTTATTAATAACCCATGAGATAGGAACATTCTCTCTCTCTTTTCCTTCCTTCTTTTCTCCCTTCCTTCCTTACTCCCTCCTTCTTCCCTCTTCTACTCCTCCCTCTTCTCTTCCCTTTCCTCCTTGTTTTTCTCTTTTGTTTTTGGATAAGGTGGTCACAAAACGTATCACCTAAGTGGTATGGACCATAATAGCTACAGGATTTCAGTAGCTTACCATCTCTTATCAAGATAAGCACCTTATCTGGGTGCTTTTGAACCCAGAAGAGAAATGCCAGACCCAGGCTGGGAGGGACAGAATGGCTTCCTGAAAAGATAACACCTGGGCTGAAACTTGAAGCTTCATTTAGAGTTTTTTCTATAAAGAATACAAACCAAGACTACCATCCTCAGTGAAGAACACCCTGCGGATGAAGACTAAGGGGTGAGCAAACCTTGAGTATCTGGGCATCCACATGGAGGTGAATATGGCTGGAGGGATCTGATTTAAAGATGTAAGGTGGGGCTGGTATTGAGGAAAGTGACTAGAGGAGAGTAGGAACTGTCTTATCAATGTGTTTGTATATCATGCCGAAGAGCATGAGGGTAAGGGAATGCATAATCAGGATAGGATTTTAGAAAGATCATTAAGAACCAGGTGGAAGATACATTTGAGTGGAATAGAATAGAATTGGTTGTTAGAAGGTCAGTTGCAGTAATGCAGACAAGAGAAGCAAAGAAGGATAAACTCTTGTTGAAAACTGGACTCTCTTCTTGTGATCACTGAACCTTCTCTTTGCATGTATCTACTCACTGCATTCTTACTGTGGATCTATGTGGCTGTTTCTCCCACTGGCTTGTGGACTTTGAAGAGGATGGATTACGCTCATGTTGTCACTGAAGATTTCATAGAACATTGGACATACATGAGATATGGTATCAAGTGGCCTAGCAAATACGTATTTGAATTAACCTTTCTATCTCAAGAATCTATTCATTCAATAAGTGGTCCTTGGTAAAGCAATGAATAGGTATCATCTTAGTAAGAATAGTGTCTATGATTGGCTTGGAGCAACAGGTACTATTATGCCCTGCCACCACCATGCCCTTTTGGAGTCTCTTGCTCAGTAGAAACCCAGTAATCACTCCAGTAAAATAAAAAATATTAGATTCCTGTTGTTTTGTCTCTTCCAAGCTCCCTAAAGTATCTTTCCTTTCAGAGAGTTGCTTATCTTGCACAAACTAATGCAGGAAGATATTCTTACAATAAAATAGGAGACTAATATCTAGGACTACATTCACTTTTATTAAAGTGACAGATTTGATAACTTTTTTTTTCTGGAGGCATGAATCAATCAGTAAATCAGTTTGAGCATTGTATAAGGAAAAGCTTTGATTGTTCACTAATATTCATAAATAGAATGACCTATCTAGAAAAAGAGAAGGTCTCCTGGCTCTGAAGCTGAGAAAGATAGGGGGCAACTTCTTGAATGGTACCTAGGATATTCCTGCTTTGGGAAGGCTGGAGGAGATGAAATTTGTGGTTACTTCTGATCCAATAATTCTGCAGCCCTATTGGTTAAAAGTCAACTATTTGATGTTTTTCTTCACATTGGTTTTAACTATTGACCATGTAACAGAACCCTTTTCAAGAAGATACATTTAACAAATGCCAATGCAAGAATGAAGAGAAGTAAAGAGGGAATGGATCTTATCTGACCCTCAGACTTAGAACTGCGGCAGAGACTTACAGATTCTCTTAGAAAAGGCATATTTGTCTTTTTTGGCCTCTTGAGTCACTGTGAATAAATGCTTTGGTCCTTTGTGAAATGCACGAAAGACCTCTTTTTGATTTCCAGTAGTTCTAAAACAGCATTTTCATTTCCAAGAAACTAGGGATCTAATTAAAAAAAGAAAAATCCTAGCTTAGGGCTTCTCTAGTGTGGACTAATATGTTTGATTCTGGGGTAGACATAATTTGTCTTGGGTTTAATGTTTTAACTCTCACCTCATAGGCTATTTCAAAAATTAAAAACAGGACATACCTGACATGAAAAAATGAAGTTGGGCTAGGAGAGAAACTTGAGGTCTAGTCCCAGTACTGTTATGAACCAGCAAAGTCTCCTTCAATGAATCCCTTAATGACATTAGGCCTTGGTCTTTTTATCTACCTAATGGGGTAGTAGACTAGGCAATTTGGGAGAGTTCCTCATGTGCCTGCATTGTATGATTCGAAACTCAATTCTTTTGTGAAAAAGTTTTAACAAACATGAAATGCCTTTAAATGGGCCTACCCAGGAATGCTGGACTTCTAGGATGAGAATTCACAGTTCTGTGTTAGCTCTGCCAGATATTCAGTGCGTCATCTTTTGGTTTGCTTTTAAAATTTATCTAAAGACACATAAGACACATTGCTCTTCTGGGAAATGCAATGGCTCAATATATTAGTAGTATTTTTGTGAGTTGGGCTGGTGAGACAAAGACATAGGTTTTAAAGTCATGGAAACACATCATTTTTGTTGAATTCCTGCATGTGAAGGATAAACATTTCTTTCTCTTCAAGTGGTGCTTATGTTATTCACCAGAAACGTGATTGATAACACACAAGCTGGGAGGTGATGGTATATTTATGTGAGACCCACACAAAGTAATTCCACATGGAGAAATATCCTATAACACAACCATTAGGGATGGCTTGACCAAAGTGTTCCTTTTCCTCCAAGGAAAAATATATCTTTTAATAACTGAATAATTCATCTATTTTGATTCTTTAGACTAGATTACGACCTGAAGTTACTGCAATACTACAGGAAATCAAGTTTGATTTTGTAATATAGTCAAATGAGTACTTTGGAGTGCCATGTCTGAGATCAATAAGGAAGCAGTAACTACATTTGCTGTCATATGATGATATTGATGTAAAAACATAATGGTCAAAATTATAAAATCAATTTCATAATTTAATCAGAAATGTTTATTGATACTGTTAAAGTTGAATTCAATAGCTTCTGGTATATAGTTAATTTCCTACCTGTCAGAAAAATGTATTGAAATGTTCTTTCTTGAAAATGATTGGAGTTAATTTAGTAGAGAAAACAGCAAAGTTTCATGCTAATAGAGATTTCTTCTCTCTCTAACCCTTGTTGGAGGCAAATGCTAGAAGTTTTTTGTTTGGTTCTTTTCAATACTGCAAAATAACAAAATATCTATCAGGCACCCAAGTGGTTGGGACGGTCATCCCCTAAAATATAATTAACTGTCTCTTTGGGATGATGAAAGAGTTTTTAGCTTTATTGTAAGACAGCAAAGATGAATAAGCAACACAGGTACAGAGGTATGGGATGGCTCAATAGCTTCTTATTAAATGATATCTAGCTAAAAATAAATGAGAAGAAATATTAAGCTCTAAAGACTGAAAGTCTTTGATGCTTTTACTGTGCCACTAGTTACTAGTTTTGACCCGTATTCACATTAAGCCGAAAGTATCTTAATTGAAGCAACAGCCACTTAAAGACTGTCTGTAAGAATGACTTGTATGTTTGAAATAAAGCTTTCGTGGATTATGAGAACCTGTCCAATCCATTCAATTTAAATGAGATAAAGACCAAATTCTGAAAGTTGAGCAGTTCATTCAGATGTATGAAACATCTGTGCTGTGACAAATACAACTTTGAAATCCTGTGTGATACTTAGAAATGATCCTTATTCAGAGCTTCACAGTGGTTCCCCACTGCATTGTGAATGAAGTCAAGTTTCCCCATTCAGGCATTCAAGGGTTTTCAGTATCTGGTCAAACTCTTTCTGGCTGATCTGCTTGGTCTTCTATCATACTCTCTACTTTGCTTAACTTTGTATTTGAACTCTCCTGCAAATGGTTCCATGCTCTTTTCTTTTGTCAGGGATTGTTCTCCACCATATTATCTGCTTAGCACTGCTTAGCACTTTTGATATTGATTCAGATCTTATTCTGCCTTATACTTGCATCTTTTTTTTGGGAGTCTGTGTCTTGCCTTATCAACTAAACTAAAAAGAATCCGTGGTTGATACTGCATTCTGTAGCCTCCGGAATGTTAAGCAATGACACATTGTATTGTAGTTGCTCAGAGTATTTGGTCAAGTAAATGCTTTGCAAAATTGTTAAGATTAGGGTTTCTAGAGGCAGCATTTGGGAATGCAGCCACATTTAGGCTTCGGGTGTGCTTTAATATTGCAATAAATCAGAATGAAAAAAATCATTCTTAATTCGAATCCTACAATTTCTGTACAGGATGAAACTGTGGGTCTCACTGGATGAATGAGATAAAGCCCAGGAGAATGCCTAGAGAATACCCAGAGGTATTTAGCATCAGAGTCACCATCAGACTCCTGGTCTCCATGCCTCTTTATACTACATCATGATGACTCCTGAGGAGCTAATTCCAATTATTCACCAATGATGGGAAATGGGAGGCAAGTTGCTTTAAAAATGAACAGAATCCTTTGAGTAGATGTGATGATCCAGAAGTTTTGAGAATTGACAACAGATGATACCAAGGAGCTTTATTGGGGTTGCTAGTTATTAGTTGACCTTTGGGTATAAAATGTTCTTATTAAAACAAGTGAGTCCAGCATTCCAGCAAAGAAAAAAGATAAACTACCCAAAAAAACAGATTGACTATATTGTGAAACATAGAATTAGCTGAATATGTGTTGTGTACCTAAGCTTGGGTGGAATCTGCCTTTAAGATTGCTCCCCTGTCTACAGCCATACCACCCTAAATGTGCCTGATCTCATCTGATCTCAGAAGCTAAGCAGGGTCGGGCCCGGTTAAGATTTGGATGGGAGACCGCCTGGGAATACAGGGTGCTGTAGGCTTATTTAAAAAAAAAAAAGAAAAAAAAAAGATTGCTCCCCTTTTCTCTTCAATTGTGCTGTCCCTGCTCTCCCTGGATCATCGCCTGCTTCCTGGCACTGGCATTTCCACTTGATTATCATTGTTAATGTTAAATGCTCATGTTAAAGATTCAAATCTGTTAAGTGTCAACTATGACTGTTTTTACGCAAAGAAAAAAGGATATATTTAAGCATAAAAAATTAACACCTAAGGAAATATAACTCTATATTTCATGCTAGTGTGACTTTGTGTATAGAACTTATATGTTCCAGCAAAAAGGACTATGAAACAAATCCTGTGTTTCCATTAACTCTCTTATATGTTTCTATAGGGAGAAATATCCAATCATTTGGGTTAAGATGACCAAAGGAAAATATGTTGGGCCATCAATGCATACATGTAATACAATATAAGACATAAAGACTGTTATAGCACTTTTCAGATATAAGATCTACCATTCATTAAATGCTTATTATGTGTTGAACCTATGATAAATGCTTTATATATGTCATTTAATCATCACAATAACCTTACATTATCTATATTATGATCCTTACTGAAAAAAGCTTAAGAGAATGGTATTTGAAGTCAGAGACACCTGAGTTAAATTCCCATCTCCTCCATTTACTGGCAGGGAGACCTTAAGCAAACCACTTACCTCTTCTAAACTTCAGTTTTCTCAATTGTAAAAATGAGAATAATAATAACACACACTTCATGGGATTGTTGTAATTATTAAAATAAATAATGCATGTAGAGTGTTTGCCAAACCCCAAGCATGTTGTAGATGTTCAATAACCATTAGCATTTTTCTTTACTATTAATATAGATAAAAACATTGAGCCTTGAAGAAGTTAAATAACTTGCTTTGAGCCACAAAGCAAGTTGGTGGAAGAACTCAAATTTAAAGACAGGTCTCTCCCAAGTTTCAGTGTCTGGGAAAATATTACAAGGGCCCAGGAACTATTGTGGAGTGATTAAGGCAGGGTAACTTAGGATGGAAAAGAAAGAAAATATGTGTATAAGACATAATGAGAAGAAAAAGATCATTGACAAGCTGTAACAGAGGGAGAATGGTCATAAATAACCTCAAAGTTTTGAACCTGAATTAATGGGAAAAAAGGAAGCTTCTGGTGCCTTTGGAGTGGAGCCCAGGAGCCTAAACCTGCTGCTGCTAAAACTGCCAACAAGGTGCTGCCTCCACTATAACCAGAGCTACGCATAAAACTGTCCATTCTGGGACTCTAGAGGCTGAACCTCCCCTGCTGCCACCAGAAACTCTTAGCAACCACGGTGCTGTTGAAATCAGAAGCAAAGAAAAACAAAACAAAACAGTGCTTCATCTTTTGTTGCATTCTTTAGTCTTCCAATAGTTTCTCCAATTATTAGATAGCAACAAGAACCTAGCTGGCCAGGGGCCCTGGGAAATGTAGTCTGTAGGCTTCTAGCCCCAGCAATAAAGAGTAAAATAGAAAAGGTCAGCCCGTGGGGCTGAAGAACAAAACATAAATAACCAGCATAAGAGGAAACATTACAATAATTATAATTTTCAGAAGGTAGAAATGGTTTTAGAGAATATAAGTTGTTTTAGTTTTGTTTAACTTGTATCACAAGGAAAGGTAAATGCTTTTGCTCTCAGAAATGCATTAAAAAGAGGTACATTATTTGTTGTAATAGATCTATAAAAGTTAATTAAATTCCATTACATAATCATGTTTTAACATAAGAGAAAAGTTAATTGAAGTAAAATATAAGAAGTATAACAAGTAGGTGATATGTACATGCCAGCTTCTGTCATATTTCTCCTGTTATCAGGTGCTACTTAAGAGAATTACATCTTCATTCATCTATAGAACCTCTAATAATTGAGAAGGAGTCACTTGAATGATGAAGACCCATAGGTGCATAAACTGTAACTCGGTTTTTTTTCCTTTTAATAAGATACAGACGGTATTTTTAGGGAATAGAACACTGATGCTTTGGCATCAAAAGTTCTCAAGCTACCAGATTTTGCCTAAACTTGGTGGTAAAGCCCTTGACTTTTTTCTTGTACCCAAGAAGAAAATATAGAAGAACTACTGATTACTAACTACTGATTACTTCCTGAATATTTATTTTCCCCTAGATTTAGTCCTTCTCATACGATTTGTTTTCTTCCCCTTTTCTTTGTTCAGTTAAAACAGAAGGCACCTATATCATGAGACCCTTAGACAGTTCTGTAAGCAGATGAGGGATGCTCTTAGGCAATTTTTCACATGCCAATTCTTCCTTTACCTGCAAACATAAAATTCTGCACTATAAAGCTCAGAACCCACAGCTAAAAGGGATATCATTTGAAAAAAAAATTTGCCTCTCAAACATTTAAATTGTTTTACATAGAAGGTAATCTTTTCTGTTTTCATCAATATTATTTCCATCCTTAGATGAAAATTTTAATGATATTCCCTTTTTAATTTCCATTGTCTTCCTCAGTAACTATAGAGCAAATATAGGTAACAGCATATGAACTTCTTAACCTGTAACAATTGTCTAGTTCTTTACCTACTTAAAAATTTAGATCAAAGTCTTTACTTGCTTTGAAGTCTTTCCTTACTATCCTAACTTTTTGTTGTTGTTGTTAAGACAGGGTCTTACTCTATTGCTCAGGCTGGAGTGCATTGGTGTGAGTATAGCTTGAATTCCTGGGCTCACGCTATTCTCCCACCTCAGCCTCCCAAGTAGCTAGGATGACAGGTGCAAGCCACCATGCCTGGATAATTAAATACTCTCTTTTTTTTTTAGAGATGGGGTTCTCACTATGTTGTCCAGGCTGGTCTAGAACTCCTGACCTCAAGCGCTCCACCCACCTTGGCCTTGCGAAGTGCTGGGATTACAGGTGCGAGCCACCGCATCTGGCTCTTACAACCCCAATGTATTGTAATTTCTGTAGTCTTTAAAAAAGTGGCTTTACAAAAACATCCAGGGCTTCGCGTCATATTAGTTAGGATTGGACTGAAGAGGCTTTCCTGTACTCGGCTTTCCAGGGAAGCAGAGGATGATGGTGAGCATGCCCACTAAAATGGCTTTATTAATTTCTTGTCAGCTTTCCATCTACAAAGAAGTTTCCTGTTAAACTCCACTATGGCCTTTGATCCATTGGCTCACATCCTGGGTTTGAGTGTTCAAGACCCTCCATGACTAGCTCTGCAAACCCCAGGCAATGGCCAGACGAGATGAATTGCCTTTACAGTGACTAGGGCCAATCATTATAGTGCTCACCAATCTCTGGGCTTCCCGTCCTCTTCCTGGGCACATTTTCCATTGAACCAAAGTGAAGTCATAGGACTGGTTTTGGTCAGTGGGCATAAACAGATTCCTGGCCTGTAAAATCTCCCTTAAGATTCTCTGCTCTCTTATCTTTCTCTTTTCCTGGGCAGATGCAGAGGATTCAACAGAGGGCTGCAAATCAGAACTGTTTATGAGTTACAGCCCAAATCTCTAAGTGCCCTGGAGCAGAGCTGGCTGAACTACACCAGTAAGAAATGAACAGTGGTTGGATTGAGAAGCTGAGGTATCATCATCATCATTATCATCATCACCTCAGCCAGCCTTTGTTTCCTGGCTAATATATACATCTTGAAGAATATCCATTTACCAGATTGTAAATCTGAGCCTTAAAGAGATTAAGTAGTTTGATCATGGCTCCATGGTTAGCAAGTGGCAACCCAGGTCTGTGTTAATACACTTAATTGAACTCACAGCTTAGGTTGCTAACCACTAATCTGTACTCTGATTGCTATCATGGCTCTGGCAGCAGAATACCTGAAGATGTTTTACATCAATTAAAAAGGGCCACTAGTTGAAGAGCAATGTGAGATGAGATGTACCTGATGGGTATCAGGCAGAGGAGGAGGAAACTGTGTAAGAGACCTCTGACTATTTTCCCAGTCTGCATGTATCATCCTTCAGTTTTAATAACCTCCATTTGAGGGTATCGGTCACATCTTTACAACTTTCACCTGTACTCATCCTAATAAGATCAAGCCCTGCCTCTCATGCCACCATGAAACCCAAAATGAGAGCCCCACTGATATAGGTGAAAAAAAGACCCAGGGCTACTTCCTAAACTGGGTGCACTGGACAGGGTCAAGGAGAGAGATGAAGGAAGCCAGCCTCCCACTTTAAGAATACACAAATTGAGCCTGACTTTTCCACTGGGTAAATTTAGGAGGCACTGTCATTTTTTCTATGAGATGAAAGAAACATAAAGAAGAGGCAATGCACATTTTTTCCTTTGTTCTTTATAGCATATGACTTTAAGCATCTGTTTTAAACTGCTGTATGAGAGCAAGCAAACGGAAATGGGCATTGTTTAGATCATAGCCCATTGGTTTTAGATCTGTCGCTTCTGATGTATCAGGGTTTCAGCTTCTGGTTCTGGATCTCTATTTGCCTTTCCTGCTTTGGTTCACTTGGCTTTAGCCACTGCTTCAGGGAATGATTTGTGTTCCTTAGATTTTCATTTTTCATCCAACTCTCAGTTTTTCTCAACCTCTGATTTGTGGAAAAATATTTCTTCCTCTAGACAGTCTCCATGGTATTCCTCTCACTTCCTTGATCCCTCTCCTGGGAAGAAAATTGCAGTCTTCTTTTCAGGGAATGAGGATTAAAACAATGTTTTGGGAAGGACAGGCAATGAGGAAACAATGGAAGATGGTGTAAGGAATTAGAATCTGTGCTGCATCCTTTTCCAAGTACTACTAAACCTTACAAAACTCTGTGGCCTTAAAACAGGTTCAGATTTAAGTTCTGCCTTATCTGCGAGAATTTATGTAGTTTGTCACAGGCTTAGAGCAAATGGCTACACTCTTCAGATTCCATCAGCAATATGGAACGAGGGCTCAGCCAGAGCCGAGGGCCTTTATCCTTGCACTCTAAGTTGAGCTCACTGTTTACTGATGGTGATATTGGGAACTTGATGGGACACCAGATGTTCCAGCAGCCTTTCCTTAATGCAGAGCTTCTATGATCAGAAAGCTGAGTGGCTATATTTGCATATGAAACTGTTTCCTATGGCAGTGCTGGGAATATTAATCAGGGATATTCCATGGAGCTCTGGAGACTTGAATCCTTAGCAATGATTTAGGAAGACCTGTTGCAAATGACTACAGTTAAATTAGCAAGCTGTGCAGTGATGGCCTTGATGTGGGCTTTAGAAGTGTCTCTCAAGCCAGCTAGATCTTATGGCCCTGAATTGTTCTCAGCTTTCCTGGGATGGATTAAAAGAGAATGAAGGCCCCCTCCCTAAAGGAACTTTCAGTCTAGTTGTGTAAGTAAGACATGCACACAGGAACATTACAAGGTGACATAGAAACAAGGTGAGAGTGTGGGGCAGACCGTTATGTAAGCACGGAAGGGATTGAAGGTGAAACAAAAGTCAATTTGCTGTCTTCCTTTCCACATACTGGAAAATCTCCCAGTAGACTAAAAAAAGTATCAGCATTATTGGACTACACTTTGCCACTTATTCTCAATTTCTGGATGAGTTAGTCTTGATTTTCAAGGCTGATAATAAACCAAATGTGATTGCTTCTAATATAGTAGTCCATTAAGATGCAAAGATGAAAAATGAACTATGTCTTATTTGTTAGGAAATTAGAATGGCACATTCTACCCCTCAGAATGCTCTGTGCTTATTCTACCCCAGAGCTTTAGACAGTTTCTAAGTCTTTAGTGCTTGAAGGCATCTTGGCCACCATTTATTTTATCTTCTTACCTCTATTTACCTACACATATGCTAATATCTACATTCTTGTTAGGGGTCTTCATTTAGGTGGAAGAATCTGAAGTGATTAAAAGAATTATTCCGGCTAAATTTTTATGTTCAACTTGATTGGATTGACAAATACCAGGCAATCTGAAAATATCAGTTGCAACAAATCATCTGGCTATATGCAATTTTGCCATAATTTCAAAATTTGTTTCATTCAGACATGAATGATATAGAAAGACTAAAGGAATACATGGATCACAAGCAAAATGTAGACACAGAAATGAAGTACAGTGCAAAGACACTGCTCATGCTCTGAAACAGACAATGAGAGATTCTTTTGAAGGATTTTAGACAATGTGGGGACAGTTACCAAAGCCACAGGAATGTCAGGTCTAAAGCACTGGCTACAGAATCTAAGTTTAAAGAGATGATGATGGATTACCCAATTCTTTCTTGAGACCTTACTCAGAATCCCATGGTGAATGAAGCCCTGGTCAACACATTTTTCACAAGGTTGCAGTAGTAACTGAGAATGAGCAAAGAGAGGGAATAAAGTTGAAACTAGGACTAAAGAGAATGAACTATGAAGATGGGTTCAGTTCCTTAATCTTTTAAAGACATTTTCCAGGTGGTTCGACTGAGCTGTGTAACATTTCCAAACATGCAGATAAATCTCCTCATCTATCATGATGTCACCAGTGACCCTAAAAATCTGCACTCCATGGTTCATCATGAAAACATTTCATGGATGCTTTATTATTTTCTGTGAGGAGGGGAAACTCAGGTTTTTGGAATTTGGGGCTTGCTCTTTATGGGCTCAGGCCGAAGTGCAAAGCGTGTTTGGTTTCAACCTTCATCTTGAGGATCTTTGAGTATAATAAAACTACAAGGTCCTTTATTAAATTTAAAGTCATGGGTTGCGTGTTGAGCGGCCTGCATTCCATCCCATTGTTTAAATTCATCAAATAGTCACTCTGGAATTATTTCTAACAACTAGGATGACTTCATTTGTGTTTGTTTTCCCTTTCTATTAATCCATGACAAACTGTGAAATTTGCCATATTTACCATAACCGGGCCATGAAATTTGTCATCTCTCTCTGTAATTTACATGGAGCCTTGGCTATAGATATATTTCAGGCAGGATGATTGCTTTCCGTCTGATGCAGAGGACAGAACAAAGGAGTGATATACACAGAATAGAATACAAACAAATTCAGAACAGGCATCAGGAAGGGCTTTTTTTTTTTCCTTTAATACTGTAAAGTCTGCTAAAATGTGCCGACTGTCTCCCTGGGAAAAGGTTGATGGGACAAACTAAGGTAGTATTTTCATGTCCAATAAACAATGAAATGACACTCCAGGGATAGTGGAATACTTAAAAGTGGAGATGTCTTAACAAACTGGAATGAGTTGGAGGGATGTGGTGGGAAATTGTATGAGTAATGTGGTTGGGAGGCATTTGAAAGAGGAATTTCAGAGGCAAGCCATCATAACAATACAAGAACCTTAAAGCTTGTTCACAAGCTATTTTTCATGGGATGCTAAATTTCCCTCTTTCTTTCTATTCTCTCTTCTCAAAAATTGAATATAAATTAAGTTCTTCCATGTCAGATGCATGAAAACTCCTCTGAACAATTTGTGCTGAAAATTAGACTGGACATGTTACAAGAAAGATCTTGTATCTGTTTTTAATGATCTTCTTCTTGGTTGGGAAAAGGAAGGCAAGAACAGAGTTTCACTGTCCATTTGCCTAATTTGCAAACTACAGAATCTTCTTTGAACTGTGGACTCCGACAAGCTGGGTTATTAAAACTGTGGCAATGGCTAAATGAGCAATAGAAAGGAAGGTCACTAAGCCAAGCAGACGTGCTATTTCTCCATGGTGGGTATGGCTTTGTTGTTGTGAGTTTACTCTCAAAGAGGAAGGCTATTTCAACATAATATTGGAAGTTCTGGCCAGGGCAATCAGGCAAGAGAAAGAAATAAAGGGTATTCAAATAGGAAGAAAGGAAGTCAAATTGTCTCTGTTTGCAGATGACATGATTTTATATTTAGAAAAACCACATATGGACACAGGGAGGGGAGCATCACACACTGGGGTCTGTTGTTGGCTGGGGCTATGAGAGGGACAGAGAGGGGGTAAGGAGTTTGGGGAGAGATAACATGGGGAGAAATGCCAGATATAGGTGACGGGGGGATGGAGGCAGCAAACCACATTGACATGTATGTACCTTTGCAACAATCCTGCATGATTTGCACATGTACCCCAGAACCTAAAGTACAATAAAAAATATGTGTATATATATATATATTTGAAAAAAAGAAAAAAGAAAAACCCATCATCTTAGCCCCAAAACTCCTTAAACTGATAAGCAACTTCCACAAAGTCTCAGGACAACAAAATCAATGTGCAAAAATCACAAACGTTCTTTTACACCAACAATAGGCAAGCAGAGAGCCAAATTATGAATGAACTCCCATTTACAATTGCTAAAAAGAAAATCAAATACCTAGGAATACAGCTAATGAGGAATGTGAAGGACCTTTTCAAGGACAACTACAAACCACACTCAGGGAAATAAGGGAGGACACAAATAAATGGAAAAACATTCCATCTTCATGGATAGGAAGAATCAATATGGTGAAAATGGCCATATTGCCCAAAGTAATTTATAGATTTAATGCTATTTCCATCAAACTACCATTGATGTTCTTCACAGAATTAGAAAAAAAAAATTTAAATTTCATATGAAATCAAAGAAGAACCCATATAACCAAGACAATCCTAAGCAAAAAGAACAAAGCTGGAGGCATCATGCTACCTGGCTTCAAACTATACTTCAATGCTATAGTAAGCAAAACTGCCTGGTACTGGTACCAAAACAGACATATAGAACAATGAAGCAGAACAGAGACCTTAGAAATAATACCACACATCTACAACCATCTGATCTTCGACATATCTGACAAAAACAAGCAATGGGGAAAGGATCTCCTATTCAGTAAATGGTGCTGAGAAAACTGGCTAGCCATATGCAGAAAACTGAAACTGGACCCCTTCCTTACATCTTATATAAATATTAACTCAAGATGGATTAAAGACTTAAACATAAAACCCCAAACCATAAAAACCCTAGAGGAAAACCTAGGCAATACCCTTCAGGACATAGGCATGGGCAAAGACTTCATGACAAAAATGCCAAAAGCAGTTTCAACAAAAGCCAAAATTGACAAATGGGATCTAATTAAACTAAAGAGCTCCTGCACAGCAAAAGAAAGTATCATCAGAGTAAACAGGCAACATACAGAATGGGAGAAAATTTTTGCAATCTATCCATCTGACAAAGGTCTAATATCCAGAATATACAAGGAACTTAAACATATTTACAAGAAAGAAACAACCCCATCAAAAGGTGGGCAAAGGATATGAATAGACACTTCTCAAAGGAAGACATTTACATGGCCAACAAACATATGAAAAAAAGCTCAACATCACTGATCGTCAGAGAAATGCAAATTAAAACCATAATGAGATACCATCTCATGCCAGTCAGAATGGTGATTATTAAAAAGTCAGCAACAATAGATGCTGGTAAGGCATGTAGAGATAGGAACACTTTTACACTGTTGGTGGGAATGTCAGTTAGTTCAACTATTGTGGAAGACAGACAGTATGGTGATTCCTCAAGGATCTAGAACCAGAAGTCCCATTTGGCTCAGCAATTCTATTACTGGGTATATACCCAAAGGATTATAAATCATTCTACACTAAAGACACATGTATATGTATGCTTGTTACAGCACTATTTACAATAGCAATGACATGGAATGAACCCATATGCCCATACATGATAGACTGGATAAAGAAAATGTGGTACGTGTACACTATGGAATACTATGCAGCCAGGAAAAGGGGTGAGATCATGTCCTTTGCAGGGATGTGGATGAAGCTGGAAGCCACAATCCTCAGCCAACTAACACAGGAACAGAAAACCAAACATTTCATATTCTTACCTTAGGTGGGAGTTGAACATTGGGAACACATGGACAGAGAGTGGAACAACATATACCAGGGCCTGTGGGGGACGGGGGGTGAAGAGAGGGAACTTAGAGGACAGATCAATGGATGCAGCAAACCACCTTGGCACACATATGCTCATGTAACAAACCTGCACATTCTGCACATGTATCCCATTTTTTAGAAGAAATAAAGAAACAATAAAAACCTGGATGGCTGCTGCAGGCTCCTTACTTGAGGGAGAATGGGAAGCTAACCCCTTTCTGGAGAGGACAGACAGATCTGCGAATTGTTTGATGTGGTTATGTGAAATCTGACTCAGTCTCCAGACACCATCTATGACAATTTCCGCAGGAATCTTGCTATTCGTAATAGATTCCTGGAAGCACACAGTTGCTCATTCATTCATTCAAAGGGCATAAACCGGGCATCCCACAAGTATAGATCTGGTGGAAACTGACCTGGCCTTGCCTTCCAGCAGCTTCCAGTCCAGAGAGGGAAACCAAAAACAAACAAACAAACAAAAAAAACCAGTTATCTTTATTAACTATTTTATCATGTTTCCCTGTAACATTTTAATCTCTTCCAAAGTATGATTTTTGATAGCTTTATCTTATCCTACTAAGTAAATGCATCAGTATTTCCTTTATGTTACCTTATGATTAAACTGTTCTTTTTGGTTGCATCTATTTTTTATGACTATAAATACTGTAATGATTATCTTTGTGTGTATATCTTTGTATGCATTTCTGACTATTTTCTGGGATATATTCCTAAATAACCAATGATTAGGTCAAAGCACATAGCTATTTTATAAGACACATTTTTGCAAAATTGCATTCCAGAATGGTTGTACCAATTTGCATTAATAACAGCTTGTTGATTTCATCCTCCTCAGCATTGAACATCTCTATTTTAAAGAATTCTTTGAAAATTTTATAAACCAAAAACCATATATTGTCTTATATTGCACTTTTGTGATTGTGAGTTTGCAATTACACTTTTGTGAAGCTGAACTTTCATTATTTCCTTTATTGTAAATCATCCTCTATCCATTTATCTTTTATGGTATTGTGGCAGGCAAGAGGAAACAGCTTCTAGACTGTTGACTACAGGAATGGCAGTGACTGAGGCCTTCAACTGCAGCACTTTGAAATCTACCACCCTATTTATGCCTAAGCCACGGCACTGACACACTGCCCCTCACCAAGAACTGAGTGTAGTGAGGATATTAAAGCATTCTTAAGAGACAGAACACTTTTGTCAGTTGACTTTGTCTCAAGGATTTGTCTGTGACTTTTCAACACCTCTTTAGACTATAAGACAGTCTGCACCCTCTACCCCTATCTCCAAAGGCTCTCACAGTCTGTGTGTCTTCCTTTTTACTTCCTTTTATGTGGGCATTTCCCCTAAGGTTATGAGTTGAATTGTGTTCCCTCAAAATGCATATATTGAAATCCTACTCCAGTATGACCTCTTTTCAACTAATTGTGTCTACAACAACCCAATTTTCAAATAAGGACATATTCTGAGGTACTGGGGTAGGATGGGCCCTTAATCTATACAGTCAAGAACAGCGTGTGAAAAGACTGATACTTACAAAGAAGAGACAAAGTGAAGACACAGGAAGAACACCATTCACAAGCCAATGAATTACCACCAGAAGCCAGAGAGAAGGCATGGAACAGATTCTCCCTCATGGCCCCCAGAAGGCACCAACCCAGCTAACACCTTGATTTCCAACTGCTAGCCTCCACATCTGTGAGACCACAAATTTCTGTTGTTTAAGTTACTGAGCTTGTGGTATTTAGTTGTGGGAGCCCTGGGAAACTAATATGCCCAATAAAATTATTCTACTTTTAATTCTGTCTTAATGTCTGCTTCTTTGGCACCTGGACTAAGATAAGCTTTATGTGATTTTTTTGTATGTTGAACACTAAACCTCTGTCATATTCTTGAAAATGTTCTAGTTTATATGCATTTGATTTAGTTTATATTATTTAAAATGACAAGTAACAAATTTTTGTGTGCTTAAATAATCAATATTCTCATGGGATTTTTTACTTTCTTTCTTTTTGTTAAGTCCTTTTTTCACTAGAAGGAAAACAAGTGATCATTCTCCTCTTTCTCCTTCCCCCGCTTTCTGCACATTTTTGCTAGTTTTTAAGGCTTAGGCTTTACATTTAGTTCTTAAGTACACTGGAAACTTAGTTTGTGCATACAGTGAAATATAAAGTCTATGGTATTGTATCCAATCTTTTAACTATTCTTCCGTATGTACTCTTTCACATAAACTTTTGAAACTTTTTTCCATGCTAACAGACAGAAAAAAAAATGCTATTGGGAATTTTATTGGATATACTTTAAACAAGTCAGTTTGTCAGAAATTAATATGATTGCATTTAGTTTTGCCATCTGAGAATATTATGTCTCCAATTATTCAACAATTAGTTTCTATTTCTCAGGAATAATTTGAAGTTTTCTTTATATATGTCTCTTGCATGTCTTGCTAAAATTACTTTAAAGTATTTTATGGATTTAGCTTTTATAAACATCATACTTTTTTGTGATATTTTCTAACTAGTACAAAGAAAAATTATTGATTTCCACATGGTCATATCATAGTCAACCACTTTTACTAAAATTTCTTGTTAATTTCAATTTTAGAGCTTTAGCAAATTTTTTTGAATATTCTCTGTGGTGGTAAATCTCATTGAAACATTGGCTATAAGAGCTGAAAGAATGTAAAGGTCATTCTATCCTCTCATTTTATAGATGATACATCAGGGAGCCTCAGAACCATGCTCAAAACATTATGAAAGGAAGACCCTAGAAAGGCCCTACACCATCTTCCTTAAACCAAAGATCAGACAGCTCAATATATAGAAATGATTTGATATTTGTGAGTAATTATAGCAATAAAATAATAGCAACCATTTTTTCAAGGTATAGACACTCTGTTAGGTGCTTTACATGTTCTATCTCATTTTATTCCTAAAACAATCATTTAAAATGCAGTTGTTCAAGGTCATTGGCAAGATTGCTGGCAAGAAGACAAATGTCTGTTCTTTTCTCACTCCACCAGGTGTGAAGGAGTGAACCTCACTTCTTCAACCAGTCCTCTTTAGGATCAGAAGAGATTCATCAAGTGACTTCTTAGAGTTCTGTGTTGTCCTTGGTTAACATGATCCTTTTTCTATTATTAATGATTGATAAAGTTGATCTAGGCTTTTGTTCAGAGAATAGATTCCTCATCCCCACCACTACACAAAATATAAAATAATTTTTAAAAAATCTAACAACTATTTAAAATGCTCTATTAGCTAGGTATAAATACCTAGTAAAAAAAGATTGGATTGCTAAGTATATTTTAATCCTCAACTATCTACCCTTTTGTAGACTTAAAAAACTTACCAAAATGTTTTCTACCTAGAAAGAGTTAGCATCTAGAGTCACCAAATCCCCATTACGGAAAGGACTTGGATATTATCCCATCCAACGTATTATTTGATGCACATCTCTAAAGAGTGCCTGGCCAGTCTCTCTGGGACAGATTTCTAATTAATAGAAAGTCCATTATTTCTGAAGTCTCCCTCCTGTCTTCCACCCACCTCTACTAAGTTCCTTTTGGATTCACACAGGACATGTTACATTTCTTTAAATATTTGAAGACAACTACCATATGATGCACTCATCTTTCTCAGAGCCATCTCTTTTTTTCTCTAGTCCTCAGTTTCTTCAAGCATTTTTGTCATGTGAGCTCCTTCTCTTTCCTAAATTCCATCCTCTGAACACTGTTCTCTTTGTCAATATCTTCCTTAAAATGAAGGGTGTAGTACCTAACAGATGGGGTTAGGATGTGGTAAACAGTGCACAGGAGAGAGAATGTGTTGTGTTTTTTGATCTGGATGACTAAACTTCTATCAATATACTTAAAGATCTGATTAGCTTTTTAAGCAATTGCACTACATAGTTAACAGTTAATTGCACTACTTAGTTCATAAATGAGTTAAATGAAATAGACTCATTTTCCATGGAACTTTTGATTCTCTACCCTGCTCCCAATTTTGCTCCTTCATCAATCTTTTCCATTTTAGTAAACAGCCCATGATTTATCCAGTTGCTTTGGCTGACATCTGGATATCATCCTTGACTTTTTCCCATTAAGAAATCCATTGTCATGTCCCATCTACTTTTCTTTCCAATGGTATTACCACCTCCACAACTATCACCCCAGTCCAAGTCACTGTCATCTCTCTCCTGGGCAGATGGAATTGCCTTTTCATTTGTCTCAGAATTTCCTCCCTAGAATACTGTTTAGTATATTTTCCAACAGAAGACAGAGCAATTTTCTTAAATTGTAAATCAGACTATGACACTTCCCTACTCAAAACTCTTTAAGATCCTCCAATTCACACTCTGAAAAAATCCAGGCTTCTCTACTGTAGCCCACAAATCTCTCCATGATCTGACCCTTTTCTACCTTTCCCATGTCACTGGGTCTTTTAAAAAAAATAAATTATTGTAAATATCTATGGTATACAACACAATGTATGGGATATGTAAAGATAGCAAAAAGATGACTCAAGTGAAGCCAATTAATATAGCTGTCATCTTTCCTTCTGTTTCCTGAACACATTAACCTTCTCACTTACTTGAGGCTCTTGTACATACTGTCTCCTATGCCAGGAATGTTCTCTCTTTCCTTGCTTGCTTGGCAATTCATTTATTGCTTCCCTCAATTCATTTATGCTAAAACATCACCTCCTTAAAAATTCAATCCTTGATGAGGCTATCTAAAACATAATCCCCTCATCTTTCCATAGTCACATTCTATTTCCTCACTCTGCTTTATTTTTCTTCCTGGCACTTATCACTAGCTGCCACTATATGTTTATTTGTTCATTTGTTTAATTTCTGTCTCTACCTCTAGAATGTCAGCTCCATCAGAATAGAAATTTTATCTGTCTTGTTTTCTGCATAGAGATGCCTAAAACAATTCCAGATATATACTAGGTACTTCCAGACATGAGTAAGCTCCTGACACATATTTGTTAATGAATGAATTATTAAATAATGGACAGTATTGAGTTTGTAGTCAGATAAACTCTGTAGTCCTCTTGTTGCTAAGATATCCTCTATGCATTGTGGTTTTCTAAAGAGCTTGGTAATTTTATCTTGAGTGCATAATTTCTTCTGAGCTGTAGGATTGAATTCATTCTTCCCGGCTTCCTAGTCTTATATTTCCCTTTCTCAACTTAGGCTCTTCTTTCTCCTACTTAATCTTGTTCATGCTCTCCTTTCTAGACTAATATCTTTCTGTTTGAAAGATAAGATGAAATCTGGGACATTCTACTTAATTCTAAAACTAACAGTTAATCAACTCAGTAGGCTTTGTCTTCCTTCCCACTCTTGTTTTAAAATAACAAATTAAGAAAAAAATAGCTTTCCTCCTAAGCATTTTCCCTAAGTTTCAACTCCTTCTGAGTGTACTTCACTAGGGAAAACAAGTCTAATCTATGTGAAACAATGAGAGAAGAGTGTAAGATGTTTTGCTACTAGGTGATATAGCAGACAGATGTTAAAGTTTTCAGAAAATGAAATAATCACAGAGAGTGCAGAATTGAGAAGAGTTTTGTATAGGATGCTTCTCAAGTTTTAAACATGCTAGCATATGTTAAAGAGTAAAGTAATGGCTTTTAAGGAAGAATATAATGTTATGGACAGTTTGTAAGAATTTAGCAGAGCTAGGTGCTAATAATTCTGTCAGACTGCATGTCTTAACTGTGCATGACTTTTATCATCAGCCAAAAAGACATCAAGGTCTATGTAAGGTCAACGGCAGTGTGGCAGAGTGTTCAAACAAAGTTTTCAGGTCAGCAGACAGCCTTGGATGTACTCTTAGAGCTGAAGGTCAATAACATCACAACAGCAAGCATAAGCTAACCATCTTAAGAGATTAATGATTTACTGCTCTCCTAGCCCAAAGACTCAGCAACAATTTCCCCAAAATAACTTCACATTTAAAGGGTAGAAACAATAATTGTGTGTTTGTGCTCAGGCATGTATATGTGTGAGGTTGTGACTACATGCATCCTATGAACATACATGTCTGTTTGTACCATAAGGGAAGAGGCTTGCTCTCTTATTACCAAGGAATCCAATTTTTCTTTCTGTCTTATTTTATAGATCAGTGGAGGCCTGTCTAGTCTTCAAAGGCCTTGCGAAGTTCATTATAATGGCATTAAACAGTAGAGAAAAAAGTAAGATTTTGCAGTTGAAGCATTTGGATAAAATGACCCTTTAGATCTAGTGATTTATTGATTCGGAGCACAGGAAGAAACTTAAGAAGACTATCTGTGGTAGGAAAGGGGTCTGCTGGACACCTTTGAAGGATTTCTTTTTTCTTCATAGTGAGAGTCCAACCCATTGGTATAGTTGGCTGATAGATGATAAATATTATGAAGCATGAAAATTATACCACATGGCTAAGTTTTGCTTTTTCAACAACTGTGCTGTTGGGCTGACCTAACTCTCATTTCCTGTTTCCATTATGGTTGTTAGTCCCAATTCCTCCCACATCTGCACCCAGACATATCTTGTTCTGCAGCCTGTCTGCCCATGTGGGCTCTGTGGTGACATCATGCTTGAGAAGAGGACTGTGAGCTGTGCTCGGGATGAACAGCCCCTGACAAATGGGTGTGTGTGCCCTGAGTGCACAGCTGGAGACTGCTCCAGCCATCCTGGGTTCACTGTACTGTGGTGGGGCTTTATAAAAGGTTTTCAGCATATGTTTGTCTGGATATTTTCAACACTCCGACATGGCTCTGTTTTAAATATTTAACCTTATATGAGGATGTCTGAGGCTTACTGAAGTTATTCCTGTGATTTATAAAAGAGAAGAAATCTGATCATATGAATAGTAATAGAACGATCAAAAGGCCAAATGGTAATCCACTCATTTGCTGGTTTTTTTTTTTTCTGCTTTGGGACTTTATGGATAGAGAATTTAGCTCTCAGCTGTTGCCCTACTTGCCAATCAATCTGTCAATATGTCTTTATTGAACATCATATGTACTAAGCACAAAGGTAAATACAGAAAAGTGAGTATTAGAAACCCTTCTTTCTGGTGTACAGCTTAATTAGAAAATAGTGTTGACTAGTATGAAGTAGCATTATATAATATTATACCCAGGCGAATTAGATGGAACAGCCCAATGCTCTGAGTTTGAATCATGAGTCCTTTACTAATTAGCTGGCAACCGAGAGACAGCTAATGCTCAAAATTCTCCCGGCCATGAGGAAGGAGCTGGAGTCTTTTTTATACCTTGCATAAGGTAGGGGAGAGTGAACCTAGCTGGAGCAGAGTTTACAGAAGCAGAACAAGCAAGTTAGATAAGGAGGCTGGTAACTAGGAGGCAGGAGGCTCTCATGATTGTTGATTTTCAAGGAGGACACACACAAGTGGATCCGGTGATTGCCGGTTACCAAGGGGGGTATTCAGTACTTGTCATATAATCAATAGAAGGGGGGGCATTCACAATGGCAAGTGGGCTTGCCAAGCAAGCTATGGTTACATAGGCTATATGTTTCTGTAGTTCTAAGTGCAGCATGACCCAGCACGGTAGCAAAACCCAGGTATGCACTTAAGGGAATCAAGATGGAGTCTGTCTGGCTCTCAGCAAAATGGAGTCTGTCTGGCTAACACAGATTAGCACAATAAGACTAACAGAAAACAGTTTTTTGAGTGTTTGCTATGTACCAAGGCTTCATGTTGTCTTTAGACGTATCATGTCATTTCCATTCTGTCATAACAATCCTATTAGGTAGGTCGTATTTTTCTCCCTATTACTTTGATAAGAAACCTGAAGTTAGTGAGCCTGAGGAACTTGCAAGACCACTCTTCCAGGAGAGCCAGGATTCACACCTAATTCTTTCTGAGTTCCCAGCTGAATGAGGCTCCAGAGGTCAACGTGGTAACCACGTGCTGCAGCATGCCTCTAGTGCTGGTCTCTGTATGAACAGTCAATACTGTTGGAGTGAAGAAGAAAGGGCCTGTGAACATTAGAATCTTCAGTGGTCTTCTCCCACTCAACACATGGAAGTGGGACTTAGGCCCTCATCTGGGTTATTTGGAGTGACCCCACATCAGAAGCACCTCACACTGGCCCAAGGTTAAATTCTTTAATCTTTTTAAATCAACATAATCATATTAGTACAAATTAATATATAAAAAGATGGAGGCTTGGGTTTTGTCATTGTTGTTGTTTTTAACCTTATTCCTGCCACTAAACCTGTTTTAGATTGTGTGGATAATTACTTGACTTCAGTTTACAAGTTAACTCCATGTAGGAAATGAAGACGCTGTAAGTAACTCTTCACATTCTTTGTTATCTTTTGTAATTTCTTCTTAATTCTTTATTATAGTATAGCAGTTAAGAGGAATGGCTTTGGAGTCATACTGTCTATATTTGAACCCTAGCTCTTCCACTTACTGGTGGTAAGTGTACCCTCTCTGAGCCTCAGTTTCCTTATCTGTACCTACCTTATTTGATTATTGAGAGGATTAGTAAAATATATAAGATCTTTGAAGAGTGACTGGTGCAAAGTAAATACTTAATGTATGCTGACACTTCTGTGAGGTAATAGTTGTCAATTATTAATGATGATGATGATTGGATATATCCTTTACCCAGTGACTATCTTTCCCAGCATAATAGATATTCTCTAAATATTGTTGAGGCCAGGTGTTGTGGCTCATAACTGTAATTCCAGCATTTTGGGAGGCTGAGGTGAGTGGATCACAAGGTCAGGAGTTCAAGACCAGCCTGGCCAACAGGCTGTTGAAACTCCAACTCTACTAAAAATACAAAAATTAGCCAGGCACGGTGGCAGGTGCCTGTAATCCCAGCTACCAGGGAGGCAGAGGCAGGAGAATGGCTTGAACCCAAGAGGCGGAGGTTGCAGTGAGCTGAGGAGATTGCGCCACTGCACTCCAGCCTGGGAGACAGAGGGATCCTCTGTCTCAAAAAAAAAAAAAAAAAAAAAAAAATTGGATAAATGACATAAAGATTATATTTACTATGAGAGTTGAGCCTTTGATGCCAAGGGTGATAATCATAACATGTGTCTGAGTTATGAGGATTCTTTCTATTACAGATTTATACAATGTCAGAACTACAAGAGGTCTCTGGGTTTAGCCCTTCTGGGCTCACAGATAAGCAAACAGAGGCCAGAGATTAACAGCACCCCAGTGGGGAAGCCTGTGCAGGATTTGTATCCCCATCTGAGAGAAACTTGTAGCAGGGATCCTCAGACTTTTAATATCACAATGGACCTTTACTCAGTTAATTAGATGGCATGTAAAATTCTCAAAGCACACTCAAAGAACAATATATCTCAATTCTCTTTAGCTTAGAAGTAAGATTGGTCATACATCATTTCTTGGGTTGTTGGTGATTAACCAGTGAAACCAACTGGGGTTGCCACACTGCCTAGTTCCAGGGGCGATAATTCCCATAGTCATCGTCATCTATAAGAATGGTACCCTGTGTGTGCACAGTGTAACTCTGGCCCTAATAAGTCAACCAATACAATGTAGATAATCAGAGCTGGGAATTGTGACAATGGACGATTCTCAGATCTTTTTATTGGTTACAATATGGCAGCAGGTATAGCCACACTGTGACTTAGGTGTAGTTCCTATTCATTTTTTTATTTTACTAAATGAGCATTTATTGAGCAAATATTTACTGAGGACCATGATCCAAAAACTACCCCAGAAACTATAGATGCCTGGAGCTTACCTTATTCTGGAGATGCATAAACAGATCAGAAGCAATGGTTTGGCTTGACAGAAACAATTAATTTAAATTATGTGATACAAACAACTATTTGAGTGGCTAATTTTCTCAACAATACCATCTTTGTGTGTGTCATGGAGAGGGCACAATGTAGGTAGAGCTTGTTTCTGGGAATATACCACGGCAGAAATCTATTTTTTTCCATAGCTACTTGGCTTCATTTTTCTTCTGAAGATGAAGGGCAGTATTATTTTGTATTAATATGATGAGGCAGTCAACAGAATAATTTGAGGTCTTGGGTGAAAAAATTTGGAATAGAAAATTTGAGATTGCCAAACAATGCCTTAGATTTCAGCAACACCTCTATAAATACTCAAAATTCTCCATTTTATGCAGTATGTAATATTGAGTGATTAAGTCAGATTAAATCATATTGAAGACTATAATATTTTTATTATAGAACTCATTTGTGTTCCTCACTCAAAACGGCCCCCCATCTGTTCATCACATTTGGTAAATTTGTAGCCTTTGTTCCACAAGTGCATTTTAATAAACAGAAAACATTTTCTTTTACCTGAAAATGAGTTACTTATCTCTTTATTTTTCCAACAGAAAATTAAAAAGAAAAATTTGGGCTGTATCTGTGGTACCATTTCCATGGTTCGGTTGGCCGGGACTTTTTTTTTTTGAAAAAAAGGTACATTTGAATCCACATGAACATTTTGATTGTTAAACTTCAAATATGTCTTAGTGGATTAAGATTTTGGGGAAAAAGACATGCCCAAGGTGATATGTATAGACCAAGCTTCAGCCCAGAGCCATCTGAGCTATCAGAGATATTAAATCTCATTAGCAGGCTTCTTGTAAGAAACACTCACAGTCACGAATTGTTACTCAGTCATGTGAGCCTCTCACCCACAGTCTCGCACTTCACAGTTCTTCGGAAAATTTTCTCATTGATGTTGGAGTGTTGCACTCAAGCTGAGAGCCTGAGACCTTTAACTGAAAGGAAAACATATTGGTTTTATATCTTGTCCTTTCTGGAAGGTGTAGTTTTTTGTTTGTTTTTTGTTTTTGTTTTAAAGTGACAGTAGTGAGAAAGTGGAAGGGGGAAATCCACTCACCTGTGACTATATTAAACCGCCCACCAGCTGATAATAACACAGCACATTATTCCATCCTATAAGAAGTCTTTAATATATGAAAAGAAAGTCCTCACCAGGAGACTAACAGGCATAGAATGGGGTGAAATGCTACACTTGCTTTTGATGGTGTCGGAGTTATCTTTTGCAAGCTATTGATGCTATTTTCTACTGTTTTCTTAAAGATTAGCCTTAGGGAATTTAAATAATTAGGCATAAAATCTCTGGCATGATATTTAACCCATCACATCTCGGTTGTCAGTGGTGGGAAGGGCTGCGTCAGCTGTGGGAGGGCAGATCTGACTAACTGCTGTCTTCACCTGGTGGGTGGGTGTGTTCTCAAGAGGATCAGAATAGTCCCCAACAAGCTGTATCCTAGAGTAATCTGGTCACATTGCTGATGTTTCTGTGTTTGTTGTAGTGTGGTCTAAAGGTCTTCTTTGCAGGCAAACAATCCTTATAAAAAGGTAAGGGCAAATCAATGAAACATCAGAGGGTGCCTCTTTGGGAAAAACTGGGGATTATGTAACTCTCATAGTTCTAGGAAGAATGGAGAGGAATGATGATGAAATTGGCGTAGGCTGCTGAAATTGCCTGTGAACCAGGCCAGTGCTTGACATTTCAGTTAATAAGTATGCTGGTCAAGGTTGTGCAGAGAAACAGAACCAATAGGACATATATAAATACATATAGAAATGTAAAGATTGGTCTCATGTAATCATGTGAAGATATTGGGTCCAAAGTCTGCAGGTGGGCTGACAGGCTGGGAACCCAGAGGGGAGCTGATGTCACAGTTCAGGTCCAAAGGCCAAACTCTGGCAGAATTCCTTCTTTCTCAAGGGAGGTCAGTCTTCATTCTATTCGGGCCTTCAACTGATTGGAGAAGGTCCACTCACATTAGAAGGGCAATCTGCTTTACTGAAAGTCCACTGGTTTAAATGTTAATTTCATCAGAAAAACACCTTCACAGAGATATCTTGAGTATCTCTGACCAACTCTCTAGGTACTATGACCCAGATAAGTTGACATATGAAATTAACCATTGCAGCAGATTACTTGTCAACTAGAATAAATATTATACATTTGCATCATGTCAAATTCCAAAGTATTTCAGAAAGACAAGCCAAGAAAAGACTATGATGAATACACATAAGAATCTTTAAGATAGTATGTAAAAACCTAGTGGATAAAAAGTAGGATAATACAAATTGAGTATTGCTTATCCAACATGCTTGGGACCAGCAGCATTTCAAATTTTGGATTTTTTTAGATGTTGGAATATTTGCATTATACATAGTTCTTGGTTCAGGATCTCTAACCTGAAAATCCAAAATCTCATATGCTCCAATGAGCATTTCCTTTGAGTTTCCTATCAATGCTCAAAAAGTTTCAAAAATTGGGGCATTTCAGATTTTACATTTTTGGATTAAGATACTCAACCTGTAATAGTAGAATGATAAATAATAATTAATAAATAGTAGCTAACATTTATTTGATACTATGTGTCAGGAATCCTTAAAAACTCTGTGAGGTAGTCAGTACCCTGGAATCAATAACTGGGTTCAAGTCCCAGCTCTACGACTTACTGACTATGTGACTTTGGCAAGTCCTCCAGCCTCTCTGTACTTTAGTTTTCTTACTTGGCGAATGGGAACAATAATAGCCCGAGAGCTAAGGATTACTTGGAAGATCAAATGAGTGTTTTTATAACAAGTGTTAAAAATAGTACCTGACATACTAGAAGCACTCAGTTAAAGCCATTATTCTTTTTTTTTTTTTTTTTTTTTGACAGAATTTCACTCTTGTTGCCCAGGCTGGAGTGCAATGGCATGATTTTGGCTCACTGTAACCTCCATCTCCCAGGTTCAGATGATTCTCCTGCCTCAGCCTCCCAAGTAGCTGGGATTCTAGGCACCCGCTATTATGCCTGGCTAATTTTTTATTTTTTGTATTTTTAGTAGAGACAGGGTTTCACCATGTTGACCAGGCTAGTCCTGAACTTCTGACCTCAGGTGATTCACCCACCTCAGGCTCCTAAAGTGCTGGGATTACAAGCTTTGAGCCATTGTGCCCAACAAAAGCCATTATTCTTATAGACGACAATAAAACAGAGAGATAATGGGAATAGAGGCATGAGATACATCCGAAACCTAGAAATGATGTATCTGCTGGGTTGTTGGGTATACCTGCATGCTCATATCCAGCATGTTTATAGATTGATAAATGAACATATCCTTCCACTGAAGTTTTAGGAACCTGAGGTTCAGCTGAATAACACCACATTCTTGTCTCCCTTGGTAAACCCAGTGACCTATTTTTCTGAAGGAGAATATGAGGGGAAGCTCAGCACATAGCGTGTGTCTTCCTTAATATTGAGACTTTCAGTTATCTTTATTGAGTTGGGATTAAATAAAACCTTCTTATGCATGGCGTTTCTTCTAGAGATGAGAGCAGAACAAAGCATAAATGAAACCCAGACTGAGCAACCCAATATAATTTAGGTTGGGCCAGTGTGAGAGACTTCATAGGCTTAAGCCTCCCTACGACTTTTATTATATCTCAGCCTACAGGAATTGTCTTGGGGAAATACTTTTTGACTTACAGTAATACTGTTATCTCCATACTGAAAATCAATGTGTATTTTGTTTCACTTTAGAGAATCTTAACAAGAGCGGCCTAAAACACACTTTGGTATGCTCATTGTGCTATTAAAAGTCAGACAGACCTTAGTTTTCCTGTGACTTAGTCAAGGACATTTTGGAGCTGTCATGGCCCAAGTCACAAGGGAATTCTTGGTAATATCTTTAGGTTTAAGTGACTTCTTGATTTAACATCTTATTATTGAGTTTCTCAGCGTTTCCTGCCCTAATTTGTGAAGCATAACTCATCTCTGAGTTTTCATGCCACATTTAACTGTTTGGTTTCTTTTTCAGTGCACTTAGAAGTTTCTTTTTGCTAGGGCTTTGATTTATAAGGGATTTCAAAACCCTCACACAATTGTTTCCTCATCAGGATACGGTCCTGATTAAGAGAACTCTTCCTATCCTGAAAATCCATGATGTCATAGGCCCAACCTAGTTGTTTTCTGCTGTGACCTCAGTCTTTTAACTCTAAGTATGGAAACCAGTAAGCAGCAACAAACAATTTTAGGCTAAGTAAGTTGAAACAGATTCTGCAGTCCACCATTAAAAAGAAAGAAAAATAGTCAGATCATCACAAAAGCTAGTAAATTATTAGATAACCAGAGTTGTTTACAAATGTTTTGACTACTCCACTTGGCATAAAGGTGAGGTGAATGGCAAAAGGGTGACCACATAAGCCCCCAGATGATGTTGTATTTGCTTAGATGATTTATAAGTCCTATATCCATGAGATAATTGGCAACTCATTTTATTAGAGATGTGGATTATGCAATTGCAGTGGAAAAAGGATTCACTAAAGCTGACCTACTAGAAATCTTTACTTTCAATCTATAAAACATAATGTGGTTGAGAATACAAATGTGAAACCAAATGTCAGTGTTCGCAAAGTAATAGACAAATGTAAAGCAATAAGTATTATCGAAATATATTGATCTATCAACCTATCTATGTATCTTTCTATCTGTGTATCTTGTATCTCTCTATCCACCTGACATTCTAAACATGAAGACTCTGATAAATGTTAAAATAATCAGTGTTATAATTCATTTTTCATGCTAATAGCCCTCCAGGTCTTCATAGTGGAGTCTAACTTCAGCTTCAAACACTGTATTTTAGGATTTTTTTTTCAGTGAGTAGTTTTCTTCCCCCTACCCATTCTTTATGTGATGCTGGATCTTATAGATCAATGGCTACTATTAATCATCTGGAAGAATAAATAAAGTCAACGTCATAGACACATCAAGGGTCAGTTTTGCTGGCAAGTACTGTAAAAGGTGGAGTATGTGTGTTAGTGTCATAAATGGCTCTGCATGATGATATAGTTGTTGTTATTTGCAGAAAACTATATTTTTGTTAGGTCAAGAAGCCTGTAATTCTTCAAATGATCCCTGAACCTTATTTAATGCAATAAACCACAAAAGGAGCTGGGTTGAACTTTGGTGTCTGCAAGTTAGAAAGTAATAACTTTCCTCATCTCTTCTGTAAGTGACTTGTGCCATGTGATGAATGCAGACCCTTTCCTCACAAGGGTTTCCTGATATTATACACTTGTAGCAAATAAGGTTAGAACCTTTAAAATATAGCATTTAGTAATGTGCTGGAAATAGCTTCTTCTCGATTCTTTTAAAGGTCACTGCATTTGCTTTCCAAGCGTTGTTTTAGCTCAAGCCTCTACCGAGTGGAACTGAGAACATGCTTGCTTTTGTGTCTTCAATTTTCCTAAGCTTGAGAGTAAAATGGCAGGGTCTTTCACACAAAGTAAGTGGGGTGTGTGTGTGTGCTCCTGTGAGTTTCAATGTATAAATGCATCCTCAACATAATATTAATGTTGGTTATACATATGCGCCCTGCTTTTTCAATTGGCAGTGAGGTTAGACTTTTGTTATCGGTCTGAAAACCAAGCTTATAGGAGTGAAACTTGGGAACCAGCAACTAATAGAAAACAAACTCCAAGGAATTCACTCAATTATTTGTACTTTGCCTCTGAGCTGCATGGATTAGCCTTCAACAACCAAAATATATTGATAAGACTCTAGCTGGATCAAATTAACATCAGTCCACAAGCTTTACTGCTGTTACACTGAAAAAAATGAATTCATTAAGCCATTGATATAAAGCAAGAAAAATATAGTCAACTACAGCATTGCTATTGAAATTAGCATTAGGATGATAGAGAATATTTTATAGTAATGGATAGAAATCAAGGCCAGGCTAGTAACAAAAATGGCTTCATTTATAAAGTATATATTTTTGTTGTATATGTCATTTGTCAGCACCAACAATATCACAATCTTCCTTACATCACCATCATTAGAACTGTCATTAACATCATTTTCACCATATTTAGAGTCAGCAGTTGTAGTCTGTGTGGAAACCTACTGCAGTGAACTAAATGTTTATGTTTCCCTAAAATTTATAAGTTGAAATTCTGACCCTTAAGATGATAGTAATAGGAGGTGGGGCTTTGGGAGGTGATTAGATCATGAGAGTAGAGCCCGCATGAATGGAGACTAGTGTCCTTATAAGAGAGATTCCAGAGAGCTTGTTCTCTCTGTTTGCCATGTGAGAACACAGCACGAAGGCACCATCTATGAAGCAGAAAGTGGGCCTTCACCAGGCATTAAATCTGCCAATGCCTTGAACTTGGAGTTTTACCAGAATGTGAAAAATAAATTTCTGTTGTTTATATGCTGCCCAGTTTAATGTTTTTGAAAACAGCAGCCCAAATGGACTGAGACACACACTAAACATTGAAAGTGATTCATATCTTCTAATAACTTATACTCTATGTTCATGGCCTAGCTAATTCTGACCCCTTCTCCAGTCCTTAAAAATTCTACCTGAAATTCCAAGCCCCAAGGACTAAATTCTCTTCCTCCATCCATGATCTTCCTTTTTCTGAATTCCCCATAGTAGTCACTGTCTGGTTGTTAATAATTTTTCATTTGCAATTTTTTTTTTGGCTTTTAGCTATCTTTACAAATATGTATATTTTGTTTTTTTCACTAGAATATAGTGGTCTTCAAGGTAAAGATTGTGTTTTGTACATTGATGTAAATACCATATTATTTAAAGTGGTGGCTTAATATAGCATTAGCATTTAATAAATATTCAACAAATATTAATCAATAGATTGTAATTTACAGGAAGTTGGATAATTTTTTCACAGTAAAAATGTTTCTATAAGAGGTGCTAATTTAGCCAGGTAAGCTTGTATGTGGAGACCATAACATATGCACTTATCACAGGGTCTTTCATGAGTGCCTGGCTGGGTTTGGGGAGTTGGATCAATCAAGAAATTTGGAATTTGCATTTCAAGTGGAGAATATTTCTCAGAAGAAAGAAGACTTGGTCAAGTTTGTAAAATGTTCTCTGCATGTGATATGTAGGTTCAGGAAAGTCTGTTAAGAGGGTTGGAGAAAAATGCTATGAGAAGGAAGTAAAAATATAGTCAAAAGGTTAACCCAGTAGCACAAAGCGTGAGATTATTATGGGAGACTGAACTAATGAAAATCAGGGTCAAGAGTGCAGTTGGACTGGACAGATGGTAGTTGTCCTTAGAAGATTATGAATAACTGAAGTCTGTCCTTCATACAAGCACATGTAAAGGATTGTTTTGGTAGCAATAATAAGTGAGCAAGGAGAACTCATTGATAGAATAATGTAGATCTGAGTAGGGCTTTGAGCAAAAACAGAGGGAAATAAATGATGTACAGAGGGAACTGCTTGACCTGCAACAGTATAAGAAGCAAGAGTCAGAGGCTAACACTGTCTCTTCTACTGGAGCCTCAAGGGGAAAAGAAAGACTGCCTTTGCCCCTTCCAGAGAGGAAGAGTGAGCAGTAGCCCCAGTTAATAATGAGAGTAGGAGTGTGGAAGATCATTCTCTGCCTAATTCCAAAGAGATCTCTCCTTGGGGTCCAGCTCACGGACAATGATGGGAAGGCTTAAGGTCACATAGATTTGGGGCTGAGTTGAGATATTGTTAACATTTAAGTAGGGCGATGGTGCAGAAAGACACTGATTGAAATTAGGAAACTAGGTTTTAGATTTGGCCATGTCTTAATTGCAAGCTGCTAACTTTTTTAACTTTTGAAAAACAAGAGGAACAGATCAAATAATCTCTAAGAAAGCTTTCATAGTCTGTGCTTTATTTTGTATTTTGGCACATCATTGCTTAAGATTTGACAGCATGGTGCTGGTATAATTTCTTGGGATTCAGCCTAAAAAGCAGTAAGGAGCTCCTATAATGAGGGGCCATCTTTTCCAATATCTTCATTTTGTAATATATATTGATTTACATCAAATTTTGTTCAAGGGTTGTGATTGTTTGTAGTTGAGTTTGCTGCAGGGGAGCTATGTCAGGTATGACAAGTATGAAAAAATGAGTGTCCTGGAAGATAAGGAATAAAGAAAATAGAGACCTTTAAAGAAGAGTCACATTTTTAGCCTGCTTTGTTCAGGTGGAACTTTCAGGAATGGGGGATGAAGAATGTTGATCAAGGAAGCATCCAGGAACCTGTCTGCATTCTTACAAATGACAGCATGTGCTTGTAGATCCACACTTGTGCATTTTATTTTCTTCAACTTGGAAATGTTAGCTCATGTGAATTTCAAAAAACATCCTGCCATGCGAACTCACTTTGTTTAGGTTATTTATTTGTTCATTTGTATAAACGAAATGGAACCTCTCTGCAGGTTGGGATTTCCCAGGCACTTTTAAATATATATATCTAAGATGTGGGAAGATATATGAATATACTTCCTTGACTGATGGTTCAAATGCCATCGACACCTAAATCTGATGAAGCTTCTAGATCCAGCTACCAATTTGCAAGAGAAAAGAGGAAAGGAAAGTATTAAACTATTCCACAGAGTTACAATCAGCAACATCCATACTGTGGAAAAAATCTACAGGGCATATTACCTAGTTACTTCAATACAAATGTTGTAAGAAAAAAAAAAAGAGAGATGAGATGAAACGTATAGATTAAAAGAGACTAAAAATACTTATGAATGTATTGAATGAATTGATTATGTGGATGCCATTTGCATCCTACTTCAAAGAAACAAATTTTTTAATTTTGACATTTATGAGACAATTGTAAATGTGAGTACTGACTAGATAGTTGATAGTTGCTTATGAAATATTGTTAATTTTAAGCCATGGTAATAATGTTTTTAAGATTCATTATCTTCTTGAGATATATAAGATGCATATAGGAGGAGGAAATGGCTTGAACTAAAATTTCCAAAATAATTTGATTCAAAATAATATAGAAGAAAGAAGTGGCTGGAACTGGAATTAGCCATGATATGGTTATAGTTTAAGTTGGACAATGGATACATGGCAGTTTACTGTATTATTTTTTGCTTAAAATTTCACAATAAGAAACAGTTTTTAAACAAAGCTGTGTGTTCTGCACATGTACCCTAAACTTAAAGTATAATAATTTAAAAAATACCATCAATTTGCATGGAACATTTTCTTTGATTCTTGGAGCTTTATTGGCACTTCCTCAAGTGACAGGATAGAGATTCCCCAAAAGAATGGGATATAGATATTATTGGCCTTTGGGTAGAAGGTGTTACTAATGCTGAAGTGGGGGAAGAATTGCTAACCAAAAGGAAGTATAACTGTTATTGTGTTAATGGATTTTCCCTCCAGTTTTTTAAACTAGGATCAGGAAGAGAAGAGAATCTTAATTTTTCCAGCATTGCTGTTTCTCTTGGGCAGTCCTTTTGGCCTTTTTGTAGAGGCTGAGAGAGACTGCTATGCACTAACAAGTCACAGCAGTTAGACTTAATTCTTCTGGATTTCATGTGTTTTTCAAGCAATAAATATACTTGAGAGAGAGATTTAGGACATTGGAAATCCAAACATCCACAGTAATGGCTTTTCTACCCTCACTTTCTGAAGCCCATGGAAAGAGCAGTCCTCTTCAGCACTCACATCCCTCCCTGTCATGTACCTGCAGTGGGCATTTGTTGTTCTCAGAGTAACCTGATTTTCATTGGTGAATTCTCTTCTCTCCTCCTCTATTCTACCAGTAGACTTTAGAGTAACCTGATCCCAATTCCAGCTCTAGGGATGGGCCCAGATTGGCTTAACCTACCTAATCAGCACATTCCACCAGTTATGGCTGTTGTTTCTGGAGAAGACATATACCCCATGCCAGTCTGATCAGTGCATATCTCAGTGCTATTGTAATACTGGGGCAAAGGAATGACTTCTACTGAACAAAGATACTTGCATTCCTGACTATGTTAGGAATTTATCGTACTACCACAAGGAAAGCAGATGTGAGGATGGAGCTCATATTGGCTCATATTGATGATTACTGAACAGAAAGTTAAAAAGAAATTGGGTCTCTGGAGATACGACTGAGATGCTGGATCAAGGAACCAGGAAGCTGCCTTTTCTTAAGACTGTTCAATTCTGAGAGCCAATAAATCTCCATTATTGTTTAAGCCAAATGAGTTGTGTTTTATAATAAATCAAGCATTCTTACCTCTTGACAAAGAAATGCTGGGAATATAATATTTCAATGAAGATTCCAGGAGTGAGAATAGGCTGCTCACTTTGCCTCTTGAATGGTCTACACCTCAGATCAGTTGTGTTAAGACAATATTGAGGTGACCTAGTTGGAAACATCAAATAAATATAAATGTTCAGTGATTAGACAAGGCCTAAAGGCATGATTTTGCTGAGTCTGATTCTGTCTGGTGGATCCAGAAAATTCTGAATAGTACCCAGTAAAAAGAGTAAAAGTGATATTTCGGATCTGCAGAGTAACCTGTATGATGTCACTAGATATTGTGAGCATGATGTCATTAAAGCTTGAGAGGTAGGAGATGAAGAGAATCTGGGTTTAGCACTACATGTTTCTATTCCCTCCTTGAAAAAACTTAAATCAGCTGTATAGGTCAGCACACATGCCTCAAATGGCATTAGGCTGCTCCAGAGGATGAGCTGCATTTGCCTTATTTGCCTTTGTGTTCATTATGTCGATTGTGTGTCATGTATATATCAGGCACCACCATTCTAGGTACTGGGAAACCTTGCAGTATAAGTAGATCAGATAGTAAGCGAATAGACAAATAAATATATAGTTTCTCAGATGGTAGTGTTATGGAGAAAAAGAAAGTATAGTAAAATAGGCTAAAGAGTGCAAAGGAGGAGTGAGAAAATATATAGTGGTCCAGAAGTGACATTTGAACAGAAACCTAAAAGACATGAAGGAAAGAGCCACATGTATATCTGGAGGAAGAGTGTACCAGGAGGGGAAACAGCCAGTGCAAAGGGTCCATAGTGGGAGCAAGCTTAGTATGTTTAAGGAATGTCAAGATCAAACACCGCATGTTCTCACTCATAGGTGGGTGTTGAATAATGAGAACACAGGGACACAGGGAGGGGAGCACTACACACTGGGGTCAGTAGGGAGGAAATAGGGGAGGGACGGTGGGGGGTGGGGAGCTGGGGAGAGATAGCAAGGAGAGAGATGCCAGATGTAGGTGATGGGGAGGAAGGCAGCAAATCACACTGCCACGTGTGTACCTATGCAACAATCTTGCATGTTCTTCACATGTACCCCCAAACCTAAAATGCAATAAAATAAATAAATGGGGAAAAAAAAAAAAGGAATGTCAGGGAGGACCAGGTGGTTGGAAAAGCACAAACAAGGGAGAGATTCAAAGGAGATGAGGACACAGAGGTAATGAGGGGTCAGAATATGGAAGACATTGAAGGCTGCTCTAAGGACTTTGCCTGAATTATCAAATATTTAGCAGAACAAGTTAAATTTAGGTATCAATCATGTGTTACACACTTTTTAGTTAAAAAAGGTAATTTGATGCAAATTATATTTTAAAGCCAAACAACACATAAACAGACAAAGAAAAAGCCAACAATCTCCTTCCTTCCAAACCTCCTTCCCACTTTATCCACTCAAACACTTACCCACCATTGCACCCTTGGAAACAGATGTTAACAATTTGTTAAGTAGTCAGTTATGCCTTTTTTCTAAGATCATATAAACTTATATTCTTTCCACCAGGCACATAGACCAGGCATATAAGTTTGCAATTCTTTTTATTTCTTACAAAAATGAGATTATATTATATTCTCTGCAACCTTCTTAATTTATGTAACAATATTCCATGAACCATGTCGATACACAGACATCTAACACAATCCTCTCTTCTTGCCGTCTTCTTGTTCTTCATTTTCTTACATCCCTCATGTTGGATGATGGCAAAGAATAAGACTGATCTAAGTAAGTACTCCTAAGTTTTCTCATGTAATATTCCAGATGATGGATACAATTAAGAAGTTATTTTCTACATGTAGAGACTACTTTGGTGCTGAACCAGAATTTTATATCTCGATCTATCCATCCATCCATTCATCTATCCATCCATCCAGCTACTTATCAATTATTGGTGCACAGGACTCAAGAGTCATTTTGCTGAGAACAATTTTTGGGACAAAAATGGCAAAAACATGAAAATCAGAGGAAATCATGTAGTTTTGGAATTGAAAGTTACTTGAATTACTACCCAATGCAACTGTTTTGTTTCATTAATTCGGTAAACACATACTGAGAGCCTAGTTCTCAGAAAGAACAATTATGTTGTTGAAGATAAAAATTTGTCTAGTACATAAACAATTGCAGACTTCATCTTAACAGAAAGATATGTGAAGACTCAAAGAGATCAAGGGGGCCTTACCAAGTCACAGTAGGGAAGTGATAGCTGTGATGTGCAGACCACCTGGCTCTCAGTGCAGGGGGCTCTTTCAGTTGTATCTCATCATCTATAGCAGTTTCTATCAGCAAATAACCAAGAAGGCCAAACCCAAGTTCTCTCATTTGCAAAAGTGTAGCCATTACAGGTCCAAACAGTGATTGAAATACTGGTTAGGCAGCTCCTATCTATTGGGAGCTGGTAATTTACTCTGAAAAATCTTAGTGTAAAAATCTAATTTCAACCCACTTTCTCAAAGGGTAAATTTTGTTCCATTTTCTTTTCTCAGAGATCTGTCATTAACATATTATAAACTAATGAGGGAATCAATTATTTAAAACTGGCAATATTTTTTATTATGTCTAATTAAGTGTTTAATTAAGACATTCTGGCCTTTAATCCTCTAAAAAAATGGCATTCACCAGAGGATGAATAATATGGATTAGTGGAACTTTCCTCACAACCCCTTGTACTAAGGGGGCCAGGAAAGAAGCTGAAGGCCTAATAAGGAAAGGGGATAGCAACAATTCATAGAACAGGTAGAAAATGACAAGCCTGCTCAGTAGCAGGTAAGATGATGATATGTTTCTGAATAGGTTGTTAGCCATGGGGAAGGACATCTACCACCCCAGCTTAAAAACATGGTTTTTGAAGTCTCCATGGCACAATAAAAATTGAGATTTAGGACAAATAAAGTAATTCTTGATTTTCTTTACACTCCTCTAAAGTGTTTGACCACATCATTTAAGTGTTAGTTAACCAATTGTCTCAATATTTGTAAAATACTTCAAAGACCATCTGAAAATTGTTTACCAGTAATTATATCACATAGGACAAGCTGTTGATTTCAAAACTACATATTAAGTAATTTATTAAGTAAATTGTATTTTCTGTTATGCCACTTTATTACCTAAGGGCCAAGCTGTTATAAAACTGACAATCTTAAAAGAAAATCCCAGAAAATGTCTAGGAGCCACTCAAAGGAAGATAAGGCAGGTAGAATAAAGAAGTTAATTCATATATGCATTTATTAATTTAACAAATATTTAGCCAATGCTTCCTAAGTATAAGAAACCACTTTAATTATCCTTGGAAATATAATAAATAACAAGACATGATTTCTCAATGTTTCCAGTGTCCCAGGAATATGGACAAACTAGAAATTACAATGCATGTGGTAAATACTAAGATAAGGGTATGTGCTGAAGGCTATGGGAAGCACCTTGGAAAGGAAGGTCAGGGAAGCTTTTGAGGGGAAATTGTATATAAACTGACACTACAGAACCAGGAGTCAGTAACCACCTTTTTGAGTAGAATAGTGGATAAGGATCTGAGTGACCCACTCACAGAAAATGACTAAAAACGTTGAATAGGTTTTTTGTTTGTTTGTTTTAATTCTGTATTTTATACATGTGTCAGTGAGCAGACAAGAAGTTAAGCCCCCAAATTAGCTGGAAACAGAACCTCAAAGAGATATAAGCAGCATTGAAGCTAGCTTTTGTCCTAGGGTGAGCCTGAGCTTTCATTTTAATAGATTTGCAGTGAAGTGGGAGGCGGGACTGGACTCCAGAGGCAGGGCTTTAACATTGAGCCAAATTGAGGACTAGCTAAAACAGGTCCAGGACAGAAGCCGCCTTCCATAAGACACGCCTGCCAGTGTCACCTGTCGGTTTACCATTGCCATGGCAACACCCGGAAGTTACCACCCCTTTCCATGGCAACAACCTAAAGACCCAGGAGTTACCACCCTTTCCCTAGCAATTTCTACATAATCTGCCCCTTAATTTGTATGTAATTATAAGTGGGTATAAATATGACTGCACACCTGCTTTTGAGCTGCTACTCTGGGCACACTCCCTATGGGGTAGCCCTGCTCCATGAGGAGCAGTACCTCTGCTACTGCTGTACACAACTGCTTCAATAACAGTTGCTGTTCAGCACCACCAACTCACCCTTAAATTTTTCCTGGGCTAAGCCCATATTTTAGGGCTCCCCTGTCCTGTATCAACAGTGCACAGGGAATAGGAGACATCCCAGGGCAGGTATCTGCAATTTGAAGAGTCAAATATGTCATCCACAAGGATTAAGCTGGGATACCAGCGGTCTATACCCAGAGTGTAAAGGTGAACTAGAAATAAGCATACCTCACTTCTTGTCTCTTTCTTACAAGATACTGCACATAAAACTGTTGTTTTGAATTTTAGTTCTAAGTGGAAGAGGAAAAAGCCTCCTTTGAGAAATAATAATCCCAGCCAGCACCTAAAACCTTAGAATTCTGAATGCCTACAATTTAGGTGATTAAAAAAAAAAAAAAAAAAACAAAAAGAAAACAAAACACAGAAACAAAAATGAGATATTACTTTAAAATGGCTTCAGATTGGTAGTGCTCTCAGAATTCTAGCAGCAACAATCACAGATACTCTCTAGGCAAATTAGTCTGTAACTCAGAATATACAAAACACAAGGCACCATAAGTGAAAGCCAGCAGAAATACAAGAGCATAATCCAATCCCCAAAATATTCATATATTAGAATTATTTTAAACAACTATGATTACCAAGTTAAAATAAATACTGCAAGCCTGAAAATATGTTTGGAATGCAGGAACTATAGAAATCAACTTTACAGATTTGAAATGGTACCAAACAAAATTTCTAGCAATTAAAAATAGGACAATTGAAAATAAAATATAAATAGATGGTTTTAGCAGCAGAGTAGACTCAGCTGAAGATAGAATTAATGAAATAGAGAATATCTCCAAAAAAAAAAACAACCAAAATGCAGAACAAAGAAAGATAGCACATGGAAAATATGAAAAAGAGAGATTAAGAAAAGTAGAACATAGAGTAAAAATGATACAACATACATCTAGAAAAAGAGGAAAAAGAGAATGGTACATCAGAACCTGCTAGCTAAGCAACAAAATGCACATTCTTATTTCCTGGGAACATACACTGCATTTTCTAACTTTACTTGATATTAGGGTGGCCTTATGACTAGATTATAGCCAATTGATACAAAATATTGTGTTCCTTTTCTAGACCCAGTTTATAAAACACTTTTAATGAGTGTCTCTTTATGTTATTTTTTCTTATGATTGGCTTTAATGAGATGACTTTGGAAAGTCATGTGTTGAAATGACATAACATCATCCATCAGTTGGTTTCCTGAATGACCAGATGGAGGAGATTAGTCCTGCCTAGTTATGCACCTACTCATGAGAGAAGAGGAAATAATAAGTTCTATTGTATTGAGCCATTGCATGTTTAGGTCCCTTTATTACCAAGTTACTAGACATGTATTAGAGGCAATATTTTAAAGATAATGGCAGATGAGTTTCCAGAATGAATGAGGGATCCATTCATTATTCAGAAATTCAAACAAATTGTAAGCAGGAAAAAAAGTTCACATGAAGAAGCATCATAGAGAAACTGAAGATCACTAAAACAAATAAGAAGACCTTAAAAGCAGCTGAAGAAAAATATGAGTTTACCTTCAAAGGAAAGATGTTCCAGCTGAAAGCCGACTTCTCAAGAATAACAAACTGCAAGATGGTAAATTAATATCTTGAAGAGATATTCAGAGAGACAATATCATCTTACATGTGCATATCTACAAAACATTTTTTGAGAATAAGGCCAATTTAAAAACAGTTTTAGACAAATAAATGCTAAACATTTATCACCAAAGGAACCTTATTAAGGATATACTTCAAGCAGAGGGAAAGTGATCTCAGTTTGAAGGGCTGAAAAGAAACAATAAGAATAAAAATATAAGTGGATAAACTTAGAAAGTATTGACTGTATGAAATGACAATAATAATGTCTTAAATAGTTAAAAATAATAAGATTACAATATATTTAAACAACAGAATTAAGTAAAGATCTGGGACTTGGTGTTGACTTGTTTCATCTCTTGTATTTTGGAGAAAAGAGAATAAAGATATTTAATACACTTAAATTCTGATGAGATAAGCACGCATTCTGAAATTTCTAGAACCAAAATAGAGTGTATTACTGTAAATTAGGAAGGGGTCAAGTAATGAGGAAAAAATAGGCAAATGAAGTCAAGAGAAGAAAGAAAAAGAGATATTTTTTTAAATGTGGAACAAATAGCTCATAATTAAATGTTAAAAAGGAATTTAAATAAAGCAGTAGCAACAATAAATGTAAATAATCTGAAGTCGCACTTAAAAAAAGTTGTTAGCCCAGATAAATATCTAAATTATAGCCATTAATATGTACCATTTATAAGAGATACAATACAGCAAACCTATAATGTCACAGAATGGTTGAAAGTAATCAAATGAAAAAGGTATGCCAAGGCAAATTCCATGTAAAAGATTATATATATTAACATATAGTGATAAAAATATATTTTGTGTAGAAGAAAATGTTATATATTTGAAAATGGAATTGGAAGATGTTAGTAGGGATTAAGAAGATTATTATATAATAATAAATGATTCAGTTAACTAAAAAAAGTAACAACAACACCTTTATGACAACTCAAAATACAGCATCAGAATCTGTAAAGTAAAAACAGCTAACAACATTATGGGGAGAAACTTAAAAATGCATCAACATAGTGGGATATATTAACATACATCTTTTAGAAATTAGCCAGGTGTGGTGGCTCATGCCTATGCTCCTAGCGCTACGGGAGGCTGAGGTGGGTGGATCACTTGAGCTTAGGAGTTCAAGACTAGCCTGGGGAACAAGGCGAAATCCTGACTCTACTAAAATACAAATTGAGCGGGGTATGTTGCTGTGTACCTGTAGTCCCAGCTACTTAGGAGGCAGAGGTAGGAAAATCACTTGAGCCCAGGTGACAGAGGTTGTAGTGAGCCAAGTTTGTGCAAAAAAAAAAAGAAAAAGAAAAAAGAAAATGAAAAAACAACTGATAGAGCAAGCAGACAATAATCACTGTTGATACAGAATATTTGAACAATATTGCAGCTTTATCAGCTGGACTTCTATAGAACCATACAGTCAAAAAATGCAGAATAAAAATTCCTTTTAAACACAAGCGAAATATTTATTAAAATGGAATACATACAATGGGTTATAAACTAATTAATAAAAGCTTCAAATGAACTGTCCTATTAACCACATTAAAATTCTTAAAGATCAGTAACAGAAAGCTTACTGGAGAAAAACACATATATTTGGAAATTAACAAGCATGCTTCTATATGAATTGTGGATAAAGACATAATAGTGAAAGTTAGACTATATTAAATTTACAGAATTGCTGACATTCAACAATTTTTACCCTACAAAAATGAGAATTTCATAAGGTTTAACCTAAAACTTGGAAATAAGTTATAGCCGGATTTCTACATGATCAAGACTTGTGGGGATATGGCTAAAGCAGTACTGTAGGAAAATTTATGCCATTTAATACTTACATTTTAAAATAAGGTCTGAAACTAATTATGTAAACTATTTAACTTAAGATAAACCCAAAGAAAACAAAAGCAAGAAAGTAATAAATATAAAAGCATTAATTTATGAGGTATAAACATGCAATAAAAATGAGCAACAAATATTTATTTTGTGAAGGATTAATTTATTTGACAAAACTAGAAAAATTAAAGGAAAAAAGCACAAATGATATTAGCAATAAAAACATAATATTTCAAATAATTATCAAAAAATAAGATAGTGTAATTCAAAACTGAAATGTAAAAGATCTATGCACATAAAAACCAAGGGTTCACATAGTTTTTAACAAGTGAGTTCTATAAAATATTCAGAAAAACATTAATTGTAATTTTTCATGATCTATTGCAAAATATAGATAAAGCTAGTATAATTTTGACACCTATACTGATGGTGATGAGTCAAAAAAAAATGAAATCATGTGTGATTATAGATGCAGGATTCCTAAACAAAATAGCAGTAAATCAAATCCAGCAATATATGAGAATTAAAATTATCACAAATAAATTACATTTATTTCAAGAATATAAAGTGATTTAACCCTATAACATCAATTAACATAACTTGCTAAATTAATAAGTTAATGAGAAAAATCATATGAATAAGTCAGTAGATGAAGAAAAAGCATTTAACAAAATTTCATGTCCTTTTGTGATTAAAAAAATAAAGTCTCATCAACCTAAGAATAGAAGGAAAGTTTAACCACCAGATTAAAAATATCTACAGAAAACCTAAAGCAAATCATATATCAATGGGGGAAATACTGAAAGGGAAATATTTTCCTTATAACTGGAAAGAAATCAAGGATGTCCAGATCTGTTTTCATTCAATGTTGTATATAAAGCTCTATCCAGTAAAGAAACAAGAGTAAGAAATTAAAAGTATAAAAATTCAGAACACTTAATAAAAAATGTAAAAAAAGAAGTAGAACTGATATGCTAATAAAGTAGAGGGAATTTAATCATATCAAATAATCAAAACTACAAAAGGCAGAAAGAGTAAAAGACAAAAATAAGAACAAAAACGAAGCCAGTAGAAAACAGTAAAAGCTACAACAAATATTAATTCAATTACATCAATGATCACTTTGATGTCAATGGTCTAAATACACCAATTATAAGACAGACTGTCAGAGTGGATCAAGAAACAAGACCCAATTACATGGTGATTGCAAGAAAGTCGCTTTAAATATAAAACATATTTAGATTAGAAGTAAATAGATGGAGGAAGATATAGCTAATCAAAAGAGTAGTTACATTAATTCCTTACAGAACAGACTTTAGACCACAAATTTTATCAGGAATAAAGGGGGTAATTATATAATAATAAAAGGGTTGCCGGGCGCAGTGGCTCAAGCCTGTAATCCCAGCACTTTGGGAGGCCGAGGCGGGTGGATCACGAGCTCAAGAGATCGAGACCAACCTGGTCAACACGGTGAAACCCCGTCTCTACTAAAAATACAAAAAATTAGCTGGGCATGGTGGCGCGTGCCTGTAATCCCAGCGACTCAGGAGGCTGGGGCAGGAGAATTGCCTGAACCCGGGAGGCGGAGGTTGCGGTGAGCCGAGATCGCGCCATTGCACTCCTGCCTGGATAACAAGAGCGAAACTCCGTCCCCCCAAAAAAATAAAAAAATAAAAAAAATAATAAAAGGGTTAATTTTCCAAGAAGACATAACAATCTTTAGAGTGTACTTACCCAAGAACAAAGCATCATGATACATGAAGCAAAAACTGATGTAACAGCAAGAAATAGATATATCCAGTATGAGAGTTAGAGACTTTAACACCTCTCTATCATAAATGGACAAATCTAATGGGCAGAAAATCAGTAAGGACACAGATGAACTCAACAGCACCATCAGACAACAGGATCTAATGAATATCTATCTATAGACTATGCCATCTAATAATAGCAGAATACATATTCTTCTCAAGCTCACATGAAACGTTCACCAAGATAGATTACGTTCTGGGCAATAAAACACACCTTAGTAAATTTTTTAAAATAAAAATTATGCAATGCCTAATCTCAGACCAAAATGAAATTAAACCAGAAATTATAACAGAAAGATAGCTAAAAAGTTTCCTAATACTAGAGACTGAGCAATACATTTCTAAAGAAGTATATGAGTCAAAGAATAAAGCTCAAGAGAAATTTGAAAATACTGTGAACCAAATGAAGATAAAAACAACATATTATGAAAACTGTATGCCCACAAATTTGATAACCTGAATTAAATGGACCAATTGCTTGAAAGACACAAGAAATTGTCAAAACTCACACAGGAAGAAACAGACAATTTAAAAAGTCTATATCTATTAGAGAAATTGAATTAGGTTCCCTGGTGAATTCTACCAACCATTTAAGACCAATATCTTTCATTGAAATAAGATGCAAAACTCCTCAACAAAAAAATAGCACTTCAAATTCAACAAGTTGTAAAAAGAATTATACACCACAACCAAGTAGGATTTATCCCAAGTCCTCAATGCTGGTTCAATAATGAAAATTAATTACTGTAATCTATCACATCAGCAGATTAAAGAAGAAAAATAACATGTTCAAATCAATAGATGGAGAAACATCAGTTGACAAAATCTAATACCATTTATGATAAAACCTCTAAGTAGACTAGGAAGAGAATCTTCCTCTTATCTGCATTTTCCTCTTATCAGAGTCTGCTCCTTCTACAGCTTGCCTCTTAGAAGGAGGCAAAAATCAATTTTATCCTTCCAATTGCGTAGGCAAAAGCAATAAAAAAAAACAAAAACAAAAACAAAAAATACCTTTTGGCTGTATTCTCAAAATACATGCAGCATCTGACCACTTCTGATGTCTACTGTTATTCTCAAGATCATCTTGCCCTTTATCACTACCAGTTGTCCAACTCCCCACCTTTTCTTACCCTCCTTATGTAGCTTTTCAAACACTCTAAGTTAAAGCTAAATTTTTCGATAGAGCCTCACATGATCTACACAACCCACTGACTCCTCACCACATCTCCCACTGCCTTCTCCCTTCATTACCACTCTCCAGCCATCTTGACCTCCTTGTTAAGCAGGTCAAATACACCATTTTGCCAGGCTTTTTGGACTGGCTGTTTCTGTTCCTAGAAAGTTTTTTCCACAGTTATCCAGGAGGAGCCTTTTAGTGGAGTCTTTCAGGTTTTCTAGGTATAGAATCATATTGTCAATGAAGAGATAGTTTGACTCCTTCTTTTCCTATTTGGATGCCTTTTATTTATTTCTATTGCCTGATTTCTCTGGCTAGCACTTCCAGTACTATGTTGAATGGGAGTGGTGAGAATAGACTTCTTTGTCTTGTTCTAGTTCTTAACGGGAATACTTCCAGTTTTGGCCTGTTCAGTATGGTGTTGGCTGTGAGTTTGTCATAGATGGCTCTTATTATTCTGTGGTATGTTTCTTTGATGCCTAGTTTCTTGAAGGTTTTTTTCATGAAGTGATGTATTTTATCAAAGGTTTTTTCTGCATCTAGTAAGATGGTCATATGGTCTTTATTTTTAATTCTGTGTACGTGGTGAACCATATTTACCAATTGGCATAAGTTGAACCAACCTTGCATTCCAAGAATAAAGCCTACTTGATCATGGTAAATTAAATTTTTGTGTACTGTTGTATTCTGTTTGCTAGTATTTTGTTGAGGATTTTTGCATTTATGTTCATCAGGGATATCGGCCTATAGTTTTCTTCTTGTATCTTTGCTAGTTTTCAGTATCAGAGTGATGCTGGTCTTGTAGAGTGAGTTAGGGAGAAACCCCTTCTCAATTTTTTGCAATAGTTTTAGTATAACTGGTACTAGTCTCTTTATGCATCTTATAGAATTTGGCTGTGAATGCATCTGGTCTGGGGCTTTTTTATTTTGTTGATAGATTTTTTTGAAGTTATTATTACTGATTCAATTTTGGAACTTAACAATGATCTGCTCAGTGTTTAAATTTCTCTGGATTCAATCTCGGGAGAATGTATATTTATAGGAATTTATTCACTTTCTCTAGATTTTCTACTTTGTGTGCATACAGGTGTTCATATTAGTCTCTGAAGATGTTTTGTATTTCTGTGGGGTGATTTGTAATGTTACCTTTTTATTTAATTGTGCTTTTTTTGATCTTATACCATTTTCTCTCTTAATCTAGCAAGCACTCTATCTATCTGGTTTATCCTTTCAAAGACCAAACTTTTGGTTTTGCTGATTTTTTTTGCATAAATTTTTGGGTCTCAATTTTATTCAGTACTACTCAGATTTTAGTTATTTCTTTTATTCTGCTAGCTTTGGGGTTAGAGTTTTTGCTTTTATTTTGTTTTGGTTTTTGTCTTTGTACTTCCTTTAAGTGTGTTGTTAGATTGTTAATTTCAGATCTTTTTAGCTTTTTGAGGTAGGCATTTAGTGCTGTACAGTTTCCTCTTAACGTTGCTTTTGCTGCATACCAGAGATTTTGGTATGTTTTGTCTCTGTTTTCATTTATTTCAAAGATTTTTTAAAATTTCTGCCTTAATTTTGTTAATTCAGGAAAAAGTTTTTCAATTTTCATGTAACTGTGTGGCTTTAAGAGAACTTCTTAGTATTGATTTATATTTTTATTCCACTGTAGTGTGAAAAGTACGGTTAGTATAATTTTGATATTTAAAAAAATTTATTGAGACCTGATTTACGGTCAAAGAGGTGGTCAATCCTGGAGTATGTTCCATGTGCAAATGAGAAAAATGTATATTCTGTGGTTGATAAATTGAGTATTATGTAGATGTGTATTAGATCCAATTGGTCAAGTCCAGAATTTCTTTGTTAGTTTTTTGCCTTGATGATCTGTCAAATGTTGTCAGTGGGGTGTTAAACTTCACTGCTATTATTGTGTGGCTGCCTAAGTCTTTTAGAAGGTTTAGAAGTATTTGCTTTATGGTCCTGGGTGCTCCAATGTTGGGTGCATACATATTTAGAATAGTTAAGTTATCTTGTTGAATTGAACCCCTCAATATTATGTAATGCCCTTTGTTGTTATTTTTTGTTTTACTAGTGTTGGTTTAAAGTGTGTTTTATCTGATATAAGAATAGTCATCTCTACTCGTTTTTGTTTTCGGTTCATGGTAGATCTTTCTCCAACCCTTTACTTTGGGCATATGGGCATCATAATGTGTGAAATGAGTCTCCTGAAGGTAGCAGACTGATGGGTCTTGCTTTTTTTTAACTTTTTTTTTTTTTTTTTTTTTTTTTTTGAGACAAGCTCTCACTTTGTCACCCAGGCTGGAGTGCAATGGTGCAATCTTGGCTCACTGCAGCCCTGACCTTCCAGGCTTAAGTGGTCCTCCCACCTCAGCTCCCCAAGTAGCTGGGTATGCACCACAATTCCTGGCTAATTTTTGTATTTATCATAGAGACAGGGTTTTTCCATGCAGTCTGGGCTGGTCTCAAACTCCTGAGTTCAAGCAATCTACCCACCTCAGACTCCCAAAGTGCTAGAATTACAAGCATGAGCCCCAAGCCCCTGGGTCTTGTTTTTTAATCCAGCTTATCATTCTTTACCTTTTAAGGGGGGCATTTAGATAATTGACATGCAAGGTTAATTTGTTATGTGAGATTTTGATCCTATTGTGAAGTTGTTAGCTGGTTGCTTTGTAGTTTCTATTTTGTGGTTTATTTATAGGGTCTGGGGGCTATGGACTTAAGTTTATTTTGGTGGTAGCAGGTATTATTCTTTTGTTTCCATATTTAGAACTCACTTAAGAATCTCTTGTAAGGCTGGTCTAGTTGTTACAAATTCCCTAGCTTGCTTATCTGGAAGATATTTTAAGTAAGCTTGCTTATGAAGCTTACTTAATTTGGTGATATATGAAATTCTTTATCAGAATTTCTTTTCGTTAAGAATCCTAAAAATAGGCCACCAATTTCTCCTGAATTGTAAGGTTTCTGCTGAGAAATTCATTGTTAGCCTGATAGGATTCCCCATGTATGTGATCTGACTTTTTTCTCTAGCTGCCTTTAAGATGTTTTCTTTAGCATTGTCCTTGGACAGTGCATATAACATGGTGACTATATGCCTTGGTGATGTTTATTTTCTATAGTATCTCACATGCATTCTCTGGATTTGTTGTATCTGGTTGTCCTATCTAGCAATTTTAGGAAATTTTTCTTGAATTATTCTCTCAAATATGTTTTCCAGGTTGTTTACTTTTTCTCTTTCTCTCTCCGAAATGCCAATAATTCATAAGTTTGTTCACTTTGCATAAGTGTTTCTTGAAGACTTTGTTCATTATTAAAAATTCATTTTTTAAATTTTTATCTAACTGAGAAGACTAGACTTGTCTTCAAGATCCATAATTCTTTGTGCTTCTTGGTCCAGTCTATGAACAAAATTTTTAATTCTATTTTGAAATTCCTTAAGAGAGTTTTTAAATTCCGGGAGTTCTGACTGATTTCTTTTTAAAATTTTTATCTTTTCCTTCATTTCTTGGGTTGCTTTAGAAGTTTCTTTGTATTGATTTTCAACCTTGTCTTGAATTTTTTTTATTTTTATTTTTTATTAGATAGAGTCTCGCCCTGTTGCCCAGGCTGGAGTGTAGTGGCATGATCTTGGGGTTCACTATGACCTTCACCTTCTAGGTTCAAATGATTCTCCTGCCTCAGCCTCCCTAGTAGCTGGGACTACAGACATATACCACCATTCATTTGTGCTAATTTTTGTATTTTTAGTAGCTATGGGTTTTTTTTTTCCATGTTAGCCAGGCTAGTCTCAAACTCCTGACCTCAGGTGATCCATCCACCTGAGCCTCCCAAAGTATTGGGATTACAGGTGTGAGCCACCGCACCCAGCCTGAATTTTTTTATCTGTCATTTCTAAGTTTCCATTTTGGCTAGAGGCCATTGCTGTAAAGCAGTCACTTGGTGGTGTCACTACATTCAGATTTTCCATGGTGCCATGATTCTTGTGCTGATTCCTTCTCATCTGGAGATGCTGGCACTTCTAATTTTCGTAGTTATTTTCATGGGAGTAGAATTATTTGTTTTCCTTTTGTTTCCCAAAATATTACTTTTCTTTCCCCTTCTTTTTATCCCCCTCCTTAGAGGGTGTGAATGCAGAGAATACCATGTAGGGTCTTTTGGCTTTGAGATTTTATAGGGCTGTGCAGTTTGACTTCCAAGCCAGTAGATGGCGCTTATAGGTAAGAACCGGCTGTGGACTACTCGGTTAGGCATGTATTTGATCCTTGTTTAATGGCTGAATCTCTCCATTGCCTCAGGCAATGAGCTGATTGGAATGAAAGTGGTCTGAGCTCCCTACTCAGCCCTGGGAGCGGGGGTACAGAGGTCACAAAGGGAAGAGTCAGACTGGGCAGGTCTGCCTACAGGTCCTCCAATGGCAAGCACAGGCACCAGCACTGAGGGAGAATCTAGTGGGCAGCCACCAAATGCCCAAGATATATGCCTAGACACGGAGCTGGAAAACCTCCTTTGCCCCAAGTTCTCTGCGTGGGAATGCAGGGTGGCCCAAACTCCTCATCCAGAAGAGTGGGTGCTCCAGATGCTTGGAAAATTGCTTGTGTGTGGGGCAGAGAGCACCTTCTGCACCAAGATCTCTGCACAGGAGGGGTGTAGTGGCTCAGGTTGCTGAACCAGGCAAGCAGGTTCTCTGAATACCTGTCCATCATGTTTTAAGTGGTAATTTTTCCCTTCCAACTCCTCTATCTTTCATGCATGTGTTGTATAGTACTTACTACTATTTGACATAGTGTATATTTTACATATTTATTTATTTTGTCTTCCCCTAACTAGAACATAAACTCGAAGAAGGCAGGAAATTTTGTCTGTTTGATTCATTCTGTATCCTCTGAACTTAGAACCATGCCTAGCACATAATAGGTCATCAATTTAAAAAAATTATTAATTGAAGAGAAGAAAATGGTATTCTAGAGGAACTAAAAAATAAAATAAACAGAACAGTTTGAATGGAATGGGTAAGAGACCAACATGCAGAGTTACACTGGAACCAAATTATTATGCATATCTTTGCCATGTTAATGTATAAATTAAGAATTACATAAGCTACATTACTTACTCAACCTAGGAAACTTTCAGATTCCTAATAAAGGAAAGTCAACTCTGCCTGCATCCACAGGGGACACTGGCTGCCATGCATAGCCATTTGAAGTCTGAAATATTGAGACGTCCTGGTGCGTGTGCTGTTTGAGGTACTATTTTGGATACATAAACACATACATATCAATATATGTCACACACATACATACATGATATTTTGAAACAAACAAGAAGGGGCAGAAGCAATGCAATCAACATCTAGAATGCTCTTGTAAAAGTAAAAAGATGTACAAATGCATTGTCTGTGATCTTTTGAACTTAGAAGCAAATGGATTTAAGAATAGCCTTCTTGAACTAATCTACTTGTAAGTAGAAGATACTATCTACATAGATTTGAGTTTAGTTGTAGTCCATAACTTGACCGTAGAAAATAGTATCTTATATGCTAAATATCGGCAATAAAACATTTCTAGTTAATACCTATGACACATTTATCCTGATTTGATTGGATCTTCTATTACATACAGCTGGCTTAGCTGATCCATTCTAAACAAAGCTATTTTAAAAGCCCACTGTGATAATCCTTTTACAATACTCTGATGAATCATTTTTAAAGGAAAACATTTTATTTGAACTAATGTGTCCTAAACCACAATGGCCTCTGTCCAATCAGTTCACATATATGGGTTGCTTGGTAATTTCAGATTCATTTTTATCATCTTGGGTTGATGTGTATTGCTAATAATGTAACAATGAGCATGTGCATTGCCAGAAGATATTTGACTGTCATGTTTTCAGAAAAAAGGCCATCTTTGTTCCAATGAAAAGACACTTTTCATATGCTTTTGCTACAACTCTTCAGGTCTTTCAGAACTGAGGCTCTGTAGAAAACACGAGACTTACACGCATATGCAAACTGGCATGCTAGCTTGACATGTAATTGAAGACACATTTCTCCATGGATTGAAGTGTTTTATTGTAAAATACATTCCCCATTATACTTTTTTTGCACATTTAATTTTTTTCAGAAATGGTTCTTTCCATCATTTCCTTTTTTTCCCCCCATTTTTTTATTTTATTGCATTTTAGGTTTTGGGGTACATCATTTCCTTTTTTAAAAAATAATTAATAGTGTGAGAGGAGTTCTGTTGTGGTTTTGTTGTGGCTAAACCAGCTGTGGCCCTTCAAATATTCATGTGTTGGAATAATCATATTATTTTTTCCTGGAAGCAATTCAGTTTTTCTCACAAAAACTCTTAAGAGTTTGCTTCTTCCATTTTCCCTAAATCTGGGTTAATCAGGATTATAAATCTCAGTCAGACTCTTGTTTTATAGAACCCCTGGGAACAAAATGGCCACCTATTTTTTAAGAGCCCCTCTCCATGAGTCTAGGGATTTTATGAAAGGGTGCCGCCATCTCTTCTCATTCTCTTCTGGAACAGCCACCCACGTGTCAGAGAACTGCAAGGACTGAACATCTCCCAGAGAGTAGAATCACTCAGCCAGTGGGTGATGTTCCATTGTTAGCCCTGCTCTGGTCAACAGTGTTTTGAGTTGCTGGTAGAAATTCAAGTGTGACGCCAATTTTTATACTCTAGATGGCAAAAAATTGCAGCTAAATCTGAAAGGTTTCTCCTACTTCCCCTGGCAGCTGGTATGTTTATATAGTGGGGATGAAAGGCCTGACATCTGTGTTTACATTTCTACATTGTAGGGTCCCCCAAACCCACAGTTAGGATTCATTTATATCCAAGCACCTCTGCCCCAGAATTACAACAGCAGGGTCTTTCAACCTTTCTTTGGCAAGGGACTTTGATCTCCCTGTGCAAAATGCTCTCTGATGAGTTGTGATTAGAAGGGGAGGGGTGGGAAGGTTTTATACTTTGACAGCTTCCTCTTCTCTCTCCACTCCCAACCACACAGGAACATGACCCAGACATTTAAGTACCCAAACGTCTTTCTATAAATTCCGTTGAATCATCAGAATAAAGTTAAAACAAATTATTGTGAGACAAAAGTAGTGGGTTTCAAAAAATTTTGCATTTTTAATAAGTATGCTTGTTGACTCTGATTTCTTCTTCCAGCTAGATAAGAATCACCTGAGTTCTTTATTAGATGTAGAAACTCCAGAATCCTATGCAACTCTACCGAATGTCGATCTCTAGGTGTGGACCAAGGAAGCTGCATTTTCATACCTTGAAATGAATCTTATTCATATCATTGTTTAAGAACCCTTAGGCTTTTGGGGAATTGGGAAAAAATTCATTTTAAATACTTTGTTGCAAAACATCATCTTATTTCTTGCATCCTCTGACCCTTTCGATGAAATGGGGGTGGCTTTTCCAAGTTGGCAGCAGTGTAACTTGAGACATGAAATCATCTTCTTTGAATGTTTAAATGTCATGTTTAATTTTTCCTAACCACTTTACAATACATTCTATTTATAAATTTTTGACTTGTAAATCGAGGTAAAGTAGCTTAGTAGGTTAAGAGATTTTCATGAAACCAAGTCTTCTAAAACTTGATCTTAGATCTGATCTAAGTTTAACTACCTGACTTATGCTTTACCTTATCATCTGAAATGGCATTCTGAAGGTTTTTTTTTATTGAAAATTTTTATTTAGATAATTATAGATTCACATGCAGTTGTAAGAAATAATTGAGAGAGATGCTTTGTACCCTTTACCCAGTTTCCCCTAATGGAACATTTTGTAAAACCATAGTACAGTATCACAACCAGGATTGACACAATCCATAGGCTTTAGTCAGATTTCCCTATTTTTACTTGGGGTGTGTGTGTGTGTGTGTGTTTCTATATAATTCCATCACCTGCGTGGGTTTGAGTGTCTATCATCGTGGTCAAGAGACTGAACAATTCCATCACCACAAGGATCCTTGGGTTGCCCTTTAATAACCACCCCCATCTGTCTCTGGCCCCTCTCCAAACTTGTGACAACCACTAATCTGGTCTTCATTTCTAAATTTTAAAAATATGATATAAATGTAACCATCCATTATGTAAACTTTTCGGATTGGCTTTTCTTCACTCAGTATAATTCCCTGCAGAGTCATCAGATTGCTGCATGCATCAATAGTTCATTCCTTTTATTTCTGCATAGTATTCCGTGGTGTGAATGTAACCATAGTTTGTTTAACCATTCAATTTGCTTAGGGAAAGACTTCTGAGCCATTTCCTGTTTTGGGCTAGGGTGAATAAAGCTTCTCTAAACATTAATGTACAGGTTTATACAAATTATAATCACTCTACATTTTTTAAATCAGTCTCATCAACTTGTATAATTGTTTGAGACCAATCACTAACTTTATCATAGTGATAAAATCTTTCCAGTTAACTTCAGTTAACCTCATCTTATCCCCTTCCTGGATGCCAAAGAAACACCTATGTGCATGAAGCTTAGCATTTGCTTACAGCTGTATTATTTTTATTGTATTTTTTGCCTTCTCAATGAGATTGGGAGCTGTTTGAGGTCAGGGACCATATCATGATTCACTTTTTTATAGCCTGTAGAGCATACTACAGCTTTGGACATAAGCACATATGAACCAACCAGATAATATTTTTAAATTTAATTTGATTGATTGTGCCTCTGTGACAGAGTATATCACGTAACTGTGTGGATATAAGAATGCAAAATGAACATAGAACCTCCCCTCAGTGGACTTACAATTTAGCTGGAAAACTAAAGTCAACATGAAAGCATATGAGATTGGAAAATAATGAGCTGCTGTGATTTTGCTGTCAGCTTATGTGAACTGAGAACAGAGAGGTCAATGTGGGCTAGAGAAAGGAAGAGCAGTTGGTGAGCTGCTGAAGGAAAGAGCTGGCGATCAGGACAGGTAGATGAGGTGTGACCAGACTATGACCAACTTTTATGGACCAAATGCTTGTGTCCTCCACCAGAATTCGTGTGTCAAAATCCTAATCCTCAGTGTGATGATATTGGAAGGTTGGGCCTTTGGGAGGTAATTAGGTTATGAGAGTGGAGCCCTTATAAATGGGATCAGTGCTCTTAGAAAAGGGTCTCCAGAGAGCTTTCTCATGCCCTTTCCGCCACATGAAGGTACAATGAAAAGCTGACACTGTGCAACCCAGAAAAGGGCCTTCATCAGACTCTGACCATCCTGGAACCCTGATCTTACACGTCTAGACTCCAGAACTGTCAGAAAGAAATTTCTCTTGTTTATAAGCCACCTGGCCTATAGTACTTTGTTACAGTGGCCCAAGCTGACTGAGATACAGGCCTCAAGGGGTACTTATTAGGTATTTGTGCTGATTTCATTTTCTGGAATATAAAATTGGTAACAAAAGCTAACTGAGACTTGAGATGTTGAGGTGGATCAATGTGACTCTGCTAGGCTGAATTCTAACTCTGCCCTGCTGGCCTCTAGATGTTCTGGGAGTTTCTGAACTTTTAGGAAATGTTATGGAGCACTGAGATTTATGATCCGGCAGGTCCTTTGACTTGCATAGAACCAGTTATACATTTAGAAAGAATTTGAATTGGGTCACAAACAAGTTCGATGCTCCAGCAGCTGCTGAGGGCGTCTATGGGGCTAGGAGTTAAAACAATAGAGCACTTACTCTGCTAGAGGAAAGGCTAAGTGCTGAAAGGACCAGAGAGACTAGCATAAGCTCTCAAAGAGGGAATAAGGTCCTAGCATAGGGTGAAGCTGCACCTCACCCACCTCGTCACACCCCCTGTCCCTCTCCCCTTCCTAAAACATATGGACAATTCTGCTGTGAGGAACTCCTGCAAAAAAAGCTAATCACAAGGAGCTGAGGGAACTTTCTGCTTCCTAGAGGTCAGAGATCCAAGGGAGGGTCACCAGCTTCATAGACAGTAGCCTGGGTCTGTCAGTGGTCCACAGAGTCAAAGATCACAGAGCAGTGGACATCAGAACAGAACTGTGGTTATTGCTGCCACACCATATCCAGGACCCTTAAGATCCATTGTTTTTAAAGAGATCCTGCAAGGGGATCTGAGACTCAAGATACTCACTGTTTTATAAAGGGGATATAGTGGTACTCACTCTACAGTGACACCTGGGAGGGATGGGTTCTATTAGATCTGTTATTCTGGGGAAGAATTAAGAACGAATGTCAATGCCAATCATGCCTTAGATGCCAGCTATGCTCATTAGTGGCCAGCTGCAGAAGACATCTACATGTACCAATAAAGAGAAGCTAACACACATAGAGTTTTGTTGATGATCCTATCCTGTAAACTTCTGTTTAATTTCCATTTTCCACTGCGAAGGTGAGACCCTTGTTAATATACCTAAAGAGCTCTGTTTGTAATTTTAGATGTCTGCAATATGGAGATTGCTTATAGCCTACAGGTCCCATGGTAAAAAGAAAAAATGTGTAATTCCTAAATACATATGGAATTTCAGGCACAAATTCACTTAGAGTATTAATGACTTTAATGAAGACAGACACCCAACTTAAAATCAACAAATCATTAGACTTGCAGTAAAAGTATAAGCAATGCCCTAATTAATATACTTGCTGATTGTTTTCCTTGATACAGACATTGACTATTAAGTCTAATGGTGCCTCAAAAATCAACTGAACAGTGAAAAGGGCAACCAACCAGTGACTTGAGGTCTTTTAACCAAAAAAAGTGCTTTCTTTCTACTTGACTCCATAGGGATAACATCAGTTATTATTATCATCATCATCATCATCATTTTTGTATTATTATTTAACCTAGTTTTGTTTCTCTGAATAAATTCAAACATCCTGAGGTATAGGTGTAGCCTGAAAGTAATCTGTAGAATAAAGTACAAGGCAGTGTGATGTTAGAAACATAATTTCTGGTTTCAATTGTTCTTGAATAAAGCTCTTTAGGTTCAAGTTGCATTCTGCTGCACGTCTTCTTTTCACACCAACTTTAACCCATGGAGAAGAAAGTGGCTGCCTTGCCTTCATTGTGAGGAAATTTAGTCCTCTTAGCTTTGTTACATAGCTGAGGAGTTTCTATAAATTAGCCAACATTTCATAGCTGGCAAATGTTGGAACCTAGGTCTGTGTGGCTCCAGAAATTTCCATCATTTCTCCCATGCCATGCTCAAGAAAGATAATCAGGATGTGAGTCACTAGCTTTAGCTCTCTCCAACAAGCATTTTCCAAAAGAGAGAACTCCTTCCCTTGAGAAATAAAGAGTAAGTAAGCAGGAAAATTCCTGGAGGAACACAAAACACTTAATTGCTATTCGTCACTTCTCTTACTCGGGATAAGATTAATTAACCCTGATCTTTTCATTTGCATGGGCCTAATGTAGATAGGATAACAATTGCTTCTTAAAAAAGAGACTCTTGTGAGAAAATAACGTGAATAAATCTGAACTCCCTTCGTTTCTTCCTACTGCCTGAACTTGTTTTAGACAACAGAAGTCTGTGATTAAAAAAAAAAAAAAAAAAAAAAAAAAAAAGCCTAACATTTCAAATCTGGTGGTGAAAATCCTTTTCATCATCCTTACAGATACCATCAAAGTTTAAGAAATACCGCAGTTTACTAAGATGTATATTTTCAAGCTTGATGGAAGTGACAGGGTCTCAAGCTGCAGTGTGACTCCAGGGCAAAACTAGAGACAGTTTCCAAATTCCTTGTTGTTACACCCAGGAAGAAGCCCTGCACACAGGCTGAAGATTTGTCAAAAACTTAATTCTCCATGACAATTTCCATTGAAGATAGAGGAAAGTCAATAGCCTGCAGTTCACATCATCTTGGACAGCATCTAGAAGATGGTACAATAAAGAAACCATAACCATGATAAGCAGTGATTTCCCAATTAGATGTGAGAAAAATAAAGAATCATTAAAATGACAAAATACCATCAGTCATGAAGGGTTAGCCTAATTAAATAATAGACCAATGTAAACCAGAGATTTATGATCTACCAGCTGCAGAATGTGGGTTTATTCAAAACAATGGAAATTAATGTACATTGTACATAGAGCCTCCTCTCATTAGCTTCCTCTTTAACCTTTATCTGGAGGTCATCTAGAAAAATATACCTCCAACCTTAACTAGTTTCTGTATTCTTTCTGGCATAGCCCAGTCCCCAGTGGAGCATTTATGGCTTTGACCTGCCTGGTGGACAGAATGATAGTTTTTCTTCAGCCTTGCTACAGGCTGTCCTTGCATGTTTTGCTTTGCTCACTCATGTTCACCATCAGCGTTGGCATGTGAATGTTTCTTTTGGCAAAACATTCAGAGCAGCAGAGCTCTGAGTGTTGGCCTAGTAGAGTCCTTTGAAGGGTGTGGACTGGGTGGGGTCCCTGCATGTCGCTGGCCCTGCTATTACATCTGCCAAATGGACTTACAGCCATGAGATCCTTGACTGGTTCAGTCAGTGAACTGAACTGAGAATGGCAGCTTCAGGATGAAATACACTTTCCTCTGCAAATGGCCTTTGTGTTTCTCTTCCCTTGTCACCCTAGGCCACTGATTTCCCAAAGCCTAAAAGCACATGGAGTTCCATGTAATGTGACCGCTCCCAGGACAGCCTGAAAGTTTGCCATTGGAAGCTTCAGTTCTGTTTGCTCTATTGTTTATCCCCAGTTTATTATTCATCTTGCATGGTTTAAAATATTGACTATCATATCAACTTCATCCTTAGTTTTACTGAGCTAGCCCAGATATTCATGACCTCAGGTCTCTTTGGTAGTGTTGGCTGTGATTTCATCTTTTTTATCCCACCCAACTATCTGACAGTTTGTCTGTATTCTCCTCACTAGTACAAATATGAAGCTGAGGTCCCTTCCAGGATATTTAAATCACTGTAGTTCATGGCCATACCTTGAGGGGATTCTGCTTCCTCCAGTTGTTCTCATCAATTTGTCTGAAATTGATAATTTCAGCATTAACAATTGATAATTCAACCATTCAGTTGTGGCATTCAATGCCAGGCTCTTGTCTGACAAATTCCATCTCACCCTTAAGGCTAGTACAAATTATATCCTTCTCTAAGCTATAACTTCAGCACCTGGATGAGGGTGAAGGCCAAAGAGTATCACTTGACTCGTATGATCTATTTCAAGTGCAGCAGGATTTGGTGCCCAGAGGAGTAAGCCCCTGGCAACAACGCCACAGAGTCTTTGTTTTTGTTTTCCTCATTAGGTGAAAGTCATCCAACTTTCCCTGATGTTTCCTTCTCTTTTTCATTATGTCCATGCGCCTGAAACGTTAGACAATTTTAGTTAGTCACTAAAAAATAAGTAGCAAATGATTAATGATGAACCAAATGATTCAACCACATGGTTTAGGCCTAGCCAGAAGAACTACTTTCCAAAGACTTCTTATAAATGTCACTCTGTTCAGCTGAGTTGTTCAGCCCTTACTCTTTCTCTCAATCTCTAGCTCCTTTTTTTGTCCTGACCTTTTCAAGGTTTGTATTAATTTCTTTGTTATGAAAAAGCAATCTGATAAAATTTTAGCATAGAAAAAAATTATCTGATAGAATAATTTATCTGAATGTCTCTTTATATGCTAGTCATTATGCTTGACACTTAGTGTACTGTGGTGAATAAAACACAGTCCCTTCCCTTGTGGTGTTAGCAGTCTACTGAGTAAGACACACAAAGAATAGATAAACAAAAAAACATAAATTAGAAAATAATAGAAATATGCAGGTGAAGCCCATAATGCAGTGCCTGGAACATAATGTTAAATAACTGCAAATTAGTACTCCTGTTAATAATTATTATTATATAATAATTACATAAAGTTGTTATATATAACAATATTATTAGATAATATATTGTCATGATTATACAGAATAGTGGGTGTTCTGGTTATCTACTTTGGCATAACCAATCATGCCAAAATTTAATGACTTAAAATAACAACAACCATTTATTTTTCTCATAAATCTGCAATTTGGGCAGGGCTCAAGTGGCATCAGCTGAGGCATCTCAATTGGAGGCTGGAGGATTCTTTTCCAAGATGGTCCACTTACGTGCTTAGTAAGTGAGTGCTAGTTATTACATGGGAGCTCAATCGAGGATATCGGCTGGAGGCCTCAGTTTCTCCCACATAGGACTTAGAGTGGGGCTGCTTGAGCTTCCTGACTACATGGATGCTGGGTTTCAAGAGCTTTCCAAGTGACAGAAAGTGAAAAACATAAAATTAGAAAATAATAGAAGTATGCAGGTGATCCTAGGATCAGGTCCTTAAAGTCCTGATCCTAGAAATTATCAGAATTACTTCCACGATATTCTATGGGTCAAGCAGTCACAGAGCCTGCCCACTTTGAAAAGGAGAGGCAATAAACACCTATTTCAGTGGGAAGAAGATCAAATAATTTGTAGCCATTATTGATCTGGTACAGTGGGTTAAAATACAAGCTCAAAAATGCATCCATTTCTTTTCATAAAATACCAGCTTATTTGGCTGCAGCACATTTTAAAGGCAATCTTATTTTTCATTTTAGATTCTTGCAAGAAGTAGGTAGCATAATTGGTAGTGCCCTCATTCTATAGGGAATTGAGACAGATTTGAACTTGCTTAAGGTGCCAGCCATACTGTATAAACCTAAGGAAATTTGCTTCTTCTCAGTGTCCACGTGCTTTCCAAAACTTTTTACAGGTTGTGATTGGGTTTTAACTAGTCACACACACTGGTTTGTGACTCAAGAAGAACATGGTTTTAATGGTCAGATCAGTGCACCACTGGTACCCAAGTTTTACAATATCCAGCTGTGGAATGTATCATCTTGTCTCTGAGGCCTCAGTTACTGAGATCGCTGTTCACTTTTAGTGTGCCATCTGTTGTCCGGATCTTCCTAAGTGATTTTCTGGGCTGGCTTTCATTTTCACTGGGAATAGAAGAAGTTGTCAAAAGACCAATACATTCTTTTCTGCATTATTAAGCCACCAGGACTTAATTAAGGAAAAATCTTTTAGTAACAATTGATTTGTTCAACTATCATTCAAGTATTTTCTCTCTCTTTTTATTAAACATTACTTAAAAGTTGTGGATGTCCAGCTTTGGTTTTTTGAGTGTGTTCCCATCTACTTTATATACTGTCCTTAGTGAGTATTCCATAATTAGATTGTAGTTTGAAAACAAATTCTGTTTGGAATGTGTTAAAAACTTTCATTTAACACTGATTCTTTTAGATATCTTTGGATTCAGGTAACTAAACTAAAAAAATAGAGTTGATTAAACCTGACAATTTTGAGTTGCTGAAAAATGTTTTAAACAATTGTCTAGGCCTTTGGAAAATCCACTTCATGTTTGTCTTTAGCTCCTTTCCCTGAATTTTTATTCTCCTTTTATTTAGAGAAAAGTTGGAACCACATGTTTCTGATTCATTTATAACTAATGTATTTAGAATTAGCTTAAGAAGCTGTTGTTTTGTAAGACCATGTGCTTTAAAGTTGTATGTAATCAATTTTAAGCCCTTTCTCTTCTTTAAGGAAAATTATTTGTTAAACTTTATCTGAAAATCCAAAACTGGTTTGTTTCAAGATGCTGGAGCCATTGACAGTACTGAATGTAAGTTAGGGTACTGCACCAAACTCTGTCTGTCTCTCCATGTTTGCCTGGAATTGGTATGGATACAAATTTGTGAACTTGTCATCAGATCATTGGACAGCACTTGACCAGCTGCGGTTGAGGTTTTCCAGGACCTGAAAAACATCCACATATCTGGCTATGCATAAATTGATGAGTCTATTCTCCAGTGAGGCCATTTTAGGACATTAAGAGATTTGGAATATAGAATTGAATAGAATTGAATCCCCCGTTATTGCAAATGTTTAGAAATTGGAAGTATAAGATCTCCACATGGAAACATGAGCACCTTTGTAAACCAAAAAAAGAAATAGTTTGCATGGGGCAAATGCAGTTTAAAACACAAAGGAAACAAGAGAATGGAAATTTTGAGAAACTAAATGACTGGAAGAGAGCTGGCACAGAAATGATGAGGGTGAGGTGAGGAATGGGTCTTGGAATGGTGGTTCTAAAACTAGCTAATAATCAGTCACCTAAATGGACACTTGTTTTACAAGCACAGATCCCTGGGCCTCAGGATGGGTTAGTTCAGGCACCTGTGTTTTCTAAAACTCCTCAAGTGATTCTGATGATCAACCTAGATTGGGGACCATACTGTCATTGGAAAAATTTGTAAACTTTTCATGCACACATGCATACAGATAGCCCCCCACCAACACACACACACACACACACACACGAAAACACAATTATCACAGAGGTAACTGAAGTCCAGCCTGGGCCACAACAACCTCTCTTTATCCCCTGAAATCTGACTCTACCTTTCCTCAAACTTTAGGAAGAGAAATCAGGTAAGTAAGCAGTTTTACTTCTGCATTCTATACAATTCAGACTACCTTTTTCACCCGGTCTCAAGTCAGGACCTGAGGTGAGTGGGAGAACAAGACAAAGCAGTTAGATAGCTATGGACACTAGCGGCTGTGGGGAAACACTTCCCTGTGTCTTGAGTATTTTATGTCCAGCTCACAACTTTATTATGTGCTTTGTGAGAAAAGCCCCAGTGTCATTACCAGGAATCCTCTATCTACACCAGGACTATATGATATAATTTTATTGCTTTTTGGAATCTTCTCAATATTCTCAATGGAATTCTTAATTGCCCAAAAGGAGCTAAGTAAAGAGGTTGGTGATGATGTCAAGTCCAGTGGTGAGGATGGTCAGTCCATAACACCAGATTGCCCATCTAGTCAGGGCAGTGCCTTCTTGATAGACTGTTTGTTTGCTGATTATATTTGGGAATGGGTCCAACTTGGTTTCAACAATTAAATTCACCAGGTAAAACTCTCCTTATGATTTTACTAGACTAGCATTTTCAACAGCCATTAACGAGCCAAGTACTATGCAATTTTATAAATTAAGGGATTCGGGCTATAATTATGTGTAAATCCTCCCCAAATTACCTGCTCTAGTCAGAAGACATGATCTGAAAAAGGAAGCAATAATGTTTTGGAAAATGATGACATTCTATAATAAACTCTGGCAGCAAAAATTTCTTGGCAAAAGTAATGTTCAAGTCAGTGAGCCTCAATTTATTGCTACATGAATCAGAAATTAATTCTTCCTCAGTCATTTCCATACTTCTGAACTATGACATCACTGGAAGAATATGAACACTCTATGAATACCTAGACTCTTCATATAGTAAGTCAAATTGAATGTAAACAGTTGAAGAGAAAAGCAACTTAGTTTTCTTGAAATTTTCTGGAGAATTGAGTTTATAGTAATGAGAACATACAAGGCTGCCAAAGGGTGTGAGGGGGCTGGCAGAAGTGGAATTATTATGACCTTGGTGTCCATAGAGGCATTTGTCCATTCTCCGGGGGATAACAAAGCCAAATACTCAAAAGTCAATGTTCACAAGGAGACATTGTTGCTGGGACTACCTTTTATTCAGCTTTTTTGATCATTTTCTCCAGCTCTGAGGAATGATATAATCTCTGATTCTGCTTTTGGAGTCCTTTCCAGCCCATGCCTTTGTTGCCTTCTAACCTTCCATTCAGATATCTGAGTGGTGTGAAAAATCCAAGCATCCTGCTTAGGAAAATGTATTTGCTATTGATATTGTTTGGCAAAACACCTTGATAGGGTATTTTGGTTGTGAAAAGTGAAGCCTCAAGTCAAGATTTAGAGGCAGGAGGCAAAATAAAGGGGAGACCTATTTTTCTTACATGAAAAGATGTGGAAACTTTTTTTGTGTGTGTGAGCAGTCTGACAGCTAGAGGGTATAAGGGACCCCGAAAAGTTGGAAGCATGGAGCTACAAGATCAAAGGAGAGAGGGTGCTTAGCAACATGGTGGGCATCAGGGATAGTGGGCCAAGTGGTTTAATAATGGCAATGTTTGGTATTACATTTTAAATTGTTTGTTGCACTGCTCTGGGCTAGAACAGGAGCCCCTTGGGGTACCATGAACTTGAGTAGAGTCCATTACGTACACTTCCTTGTGTTGGTGATCGTTTGGCAGAGGAATTAAAAGGAGATGAGGTGGCAGCCCACACTAGGGTCATCCTACGTGGTGAGATGGTCACAGGAGATGAGACACTGGGTAGAGGACAGACTCTCCGAGTAGAAGGGCATTAGAGAATTGAGCCTCTGGGACACCTCTACCCTCGTGTGAGTCAGCTCCCATCTCACACGGGCCTCTGTGGTCATCTCTCACCTGGTTGTGCTGTCCCCTCTCCTGTCCTGCTACCATCTTTTCTCTACAAGAGCAACTGAGGTGAGCTCTAAAAATGTAAATCTGATCATGATGGCTTCTCATTTTTTTCAGAATAAATTCTAAATTATCTGCTGTGGTGCAGAAAATTTACCAAGTCCTATGCAGCCTGGCTCATGGCTGCCCCTCTGACCTCCTCTCTTCCACCATTCCCCTTCTCTCCCCCAATCTACTCACACAGGCCTCCTGGGCATTTCTCCTGCACACCAAACTCTTCCCCATCTCGGGTTTCTACACTTTGTATCTCCTCTGCCTGATAGCTCTTTGCCCAGATGCTGGCACAGCTGGCTTCCAGACATCATTCAGATCCTAACTTATATGTCACCTTTGTAACGAGACCTTCCTTGACTATCCTGTCTAAAATACTTGCACCTCAACCGCTGCTCCTGATTCTTTACTCTGCTTTATTTCTTTTCATAGCACTTATCATCACTTCCCATTTTTATTTATTTACTGTCTGTCTCCCTGAGGTTGACAGCCTCTAAAACAGCCTCAATATTCTCTGTCTTCTGGTATTTATCATCTTGAATGTGGGCTGAATCTACTGACTTCTTTCTCATGAGTAGAATTCAGGAAAAGTGATGGGATTAGATCACAAAAAGAGTGTGACTTGCATCTTGCCTTCTCTTGCCCTCTCTCTGTCTCTGGGGGCTGCAAACTGTTTTGTTGTGAGTAATCTGTGGAGAGGCTCTTGTGGCAAGGAACTGAGGTCTCTGGCCAAGAGCCAGCAAGCACCTGAGGCCTGTAAATACCTAAGACTGTGTGAGTGACTTTGGAAAAAGGTCCCCTCACAGCTGGCTTAGAGATGACCATAGCTCCAGCTCACACTTTGTGGCATTGTGACCCTGAGTCGGAAGCCCCCAGCTGAGGCACACCCAGATTCCTGACCCACAGAAACCGTAGGGTAGTAAGTGTTCTTGTTTTAAGTCACTAAATGTGGGGTGCTTTTTTTTCTTTTTTTATTGCATTTTAGGTTTTGGGGTACATTTGAAGAACATGCAAGATAGTTGCATAGGTACACACATGGCAGTGTGATTTGCTGCCTTCCTCCCCTTCACCTATATCTGGCATTTCTCCCCATGCTAACTCTCCCCAACTCCCCACCCCCTACTGTCCCTCCTCTATTTTCCCCCAACAAACCCCAATGTGTAGTGCTCCCCTCCCTGTGTCCATGTGTTCTCATTGTTCCAACCCAAATGCCCATTGATGTGGGGTGCTTTTTTATGCCATAATAGATAACGTACTATTCCACTGGAATGAAAGCTCTGTGTGGGTAGAGACTTTCTCTCTCTTGTTTCACACTCTCTCCTAAGCAAATGGTATAATGCCTGGCACACAGAAGGGACCCAATATATTTTTCATTTAAATTAGTCAATCAACACTGGGATGGGAATGGAGAACAATGGGTTTTTCAAAATATGTTGAATTGGGGCTTGAGCCGACATTGAAATTTAAAGCAAAGGCTATTCTTAAAGTTAACTCCAGAAGTCTCAGGAGTATTCATCTAGTGAACATTCTGGTAATAACAGGCTTATAATACTAATCTCTTGAGCATGATTATTGATGCTGGTCTCTGCCATGAGAAAGCAAACTTTCACTGACAAGCCCAAGCTGGGGGCTGGGCCAGGTGTTACCCAGTCGCTGTGTGCCTTTGGAAGAATGATTTGAATCTCCCACATTTTCCTCGTCTGTAAAGACCTCACTGGACTGTTGGTAAAACAGAGAATAAAATATGTAATGGGCTAAAGTTTGTTCTCAATAAATGGTGGTCTTCTCTCCCTCAAAGAGCTTGTTATCTAAGTGAGGAGACAAGGTCTGTGCTTGGAAGATGACTCACAACACTCCACATGAAGCATAATGTGATGTTAAATACCAGATGTTTTCCAGGCAGGAGTTACAATCGAATAATTAATTATTTTATGGTTCTTCTTTTCTGTAGGATGTTGGGTACACATTTGTCACCTGGGAATACTACCAGCAAACCACATATTTTTTGGGCAATAAATGCTGGAAAGGAAAAAGAAATGCTGAAAATAATGAAGTAATTCCAATTCTGCTGATAAAGACCTGGAAATGCACTAGGTAAAAATGACAAGAGCATAACACGTTTATTCCTACCGCTGATTACATCAAATGATTATTTTATGCAGTTTGAAGAATATTCACTGTTCTAAAAAACTAGCATCCATTTCCAGGAAAGACAGAGCAGGGATTCTCAATCCATACCTCCATGGGATAAACCACATCAAAAATAATGATTTCCTTCCAATAGCTTATGCTACACTATATGAAGAATTGCTTGGGATTCTAAAGAAACCTAATACTATAGCAATAATAATAATAACAGCTTTGTTTTTGCTGTTTGTTGTCTAATATTCAGATTGCGAGCAGCTGTTTTGGAAGGCAAGACGACTGAATGGATGTGAAGTTGTCTTAGAAATGTCTAGATTTCCAAAAAAAATTCACTTTTAAAAGAAAATAGCCTAATGTGAACCACATTAGAATCAGCACATCTAATCCTATGGAGAAAAAGTGACTATCGCTGTCTACACATATAGGCAGATCATTCAAGCTCATTCAAAAATTCCACTTTCACTGGTAGTCTGTCTGTGTTCACATGGTAACAAATGGCACTGGCAGGGTTTTCCAGGTGTTGGCGCCACTGGTGAGTGCCAGATAGAATGTGATGAAAGTTCTGATTTGTACCTTTCAAACCAAAGTTTCTTTCCAGAGTGGACGGGTCCTTCTGGCTGCCTTTTGTAAGTGTAGCCGCAGGTATTCCGTTGAAGCCTGTGGGTGAGAAAGACATAAACAGGTGCTATAAATTTGTCAGACCACGAAGCCACAGGCTGTTTAGTAAATGGTAAACCCAATGGCCCAAAAGAACAAAGGGGTCTCTTTTCATCAGAATGATCAGGTTCATTCAAAAAATATTTATTAAGCTTCCCACTTTCTGCCAGATGGAAGAGCCACTGACAAGACCTCTTATTTAAAGAGTGCTTGAAGTGAGGAAGCAAACCCCCAAATTATCTGGGATGGTATGAACTGAACTCCAGACTGCAACATGGTGGTAGGGGGAGCTGGGGTCCCAGGGGCAGGCCACTCAACCTGAACCTGTGACATCAATTCTGCCCACACACTCTCAGGGCCGCAGCTTTCGGGGGGGTGAGTTTTCTTGGCCTTGATGACTCAGGCCAAGACCTTTCATATTCTGGAGAAAATACAGTATTTCACAAACAAGTCAGTTATCTCAGGGAAGTGAAAGAGCATTGCTTCTCAACTGAAATCTTAATTTCATCCGCCTAAGTTTATATCTTTGAGTCACAATTATTGAGTCATAAAGACCAAAAAGGATGTTTGAAAGTGAATTTATTTCCAACCTTATGGCTTAGATGATTCTAGAAACATGAAAATATCCTATGAAATCGAGGATACTTTAGATGATTCTAGAAATATGAAAATCTCCTGTGAAAGCAGATCTTAGAAGGAGAAACCATTGCTTTTCAACTAACATTTTATCATGTTTTATTGCCTTCATAGTTAACTATTTTTTTAATCATATTTAACCTAAGTCCCTCAAGCAGAATTTTATATCTCTTTTATAATATTTCACCCCTGGATAGTTGAATAGTAGTTGATCAAGCCTCAAATAACAGTAATTAAATTGTCACCTTGGCATTTTTCAGACCCAATTCCTGCTAATTCTCTAGGTGACATGAATGTTTGTAAATGAGCTTGCTGAATGGGAGACCAAGAACAGTGATGATATTGAGCTTTTACTACGTGCGGCATTTAGCTGTCATCTGGATTATCTCAATCATTCTTACAAAAAAGGCTTTTGAGGTAGGTTCAATCATTTTCCCCATTTATAAGTGGGAAAACTGAGGCCTTTAAGAGAGATCGATATTTTACACTAGACCCCAGTTGGGAAGTGGTGGAGCTGAGATGTATTTCCAGTTAATTACATAGATGAGACTGTCTACTTTTTATATGAATATTTCCAACTATTAGATTGAGTGAGTGTTAACATATCATTTTAAAAATAAACTTGTTCATGTTCTAATGCCCATTTGTCACTCAAGTGTTTGCAAAGTTGGGGGATAATTTTTTTCTAGACTCTTACTCCTTTTTAAATATAAGCTCTTAAAAGCCTTTGTTTAATCCTTGACTTTAAATCCACAAAACATAATAGCTAGTGATATGTCTAATAAATTTGCTATTTTCTTTTAGGATGCATACAAGTCTTGATATTTATCTGTTTAAGCCAGTAGCTCTCAACCTTGGCAGTGCATTAGAATCACTTACAGGAGCTTTTAAAGATCCTGATGCTGGACCACACCCGAGGCCAATTAAATTAGAATGGCTGTGGGTGATACCCAGGTGATTACAATGAGCACCCAAGATTGAAACCACTGATTTAAACAACTCTGCCCTGGACTTTCCTGTACCTCCATTTTACCTGGCCTGCTGTGGCTTTCACTTAACTAGCTAGAACTGATTTGGCCAATTCAACGCTCAATCCCAAATGGGACCCCATTACCTGCCTCTAAAACAGAGGCTGAAAAAGCTACATATTCTCTCTTGCAGACATTCTTGCAGCTGGAGGTTCCATGTGATACACTTCTGCCTAAAGACAGGAGGGTGAATGTCTGTTGAGGGTTTCTAAAAAGCTAATACATGCAGGTGTTCCCAATAACAGGTAAGTCAATACAGTTGGTTGGATTTTCACTTTTCATCTGAATGTTTACATGTATCTGAGTGTTTCTATAGACATCCACTGAGCATGTGACTTGAGTTAAAGTTAATTTGAGTAAGAAACCAAGGGAGAATTTTGTCTCTTTTTATTGATGCCTTCGTCTCTTTCCACTTTTTCATGGAGACCCAAGTGTCCATGTCAAAAGTATCCTAAAGAGGAGGTAAATTTGAGAATTTACCTAAGGAATTTGAGAATTCTAAGATTTTCTTTGAAATTCTGTGGGGATGATGCTGAAAGTATCACTTATAAAATGCTGATTGGATGTAATTTCCATGTGGGACATGTGCTATTTCCAGGGAGAAGTCTAAGGGATTGTAGGTAATATAAAGTTTCAAGGTAGAAAACACTGACTCTAAGCCTGTGTATTTATAATGTGTATGTGCATGTATGTGTAATTCATTTGCTGATTTTTGTTTAACTTTTTATTAAACTATAATGTATGTGCAGAAAAAATGCACATATTGTAACATAGAGCTCAAAGAATTTTCACAAATGATCATATCTTTGCACCCAATACCCAGGTTACAAAACAGAACATTATAAGAACCCTAAAAACTCTTGTTCTCCCTTCTAATAACTACCTTTTTTTTTTTAACCAACAGTAACCACCAGGCTACCATTCTTTCCATTTTTAAAAAAAACCAATGAGTTCAAGCGCAAAGGTCATCCCTTCTGTTTTCACATGCTTTTGATTGACATGGGGAAGTAAAACCTGTACTATAGCACATTTAGTTATGGGAAAATGAAAAGAAAGAAATAAAAACCAGACTAACAAAGCAAAGATTTAAGTTGGCATCGCTTTCCATATAATTGTGATGCCGGCAGACACTCAATAAACATATCAGCATTGTTAAAATGATTTATCAGCCAAATAGTTGAATGTAAAATATTATCAATACAGGTGTCATCATTGATCTTTCTTGGGGCTCACTGCTGAAGAATGGGGCTGTAAGATGATTTCAACAAACAATCCTTGACAGGAAACCAAAGGCAACAAGGCACAGGGACAGACAGCTGACAAATGCATATGGGGCCATTAAAGCATGTGATGAATTTGCCAGGAAAGTATATATTTGTGCAAGAGGTGAGCTCATATCTCCCATAAATTTGTCAGCCGTGACACAGTGTTCTCCAGCTTGGCATGAGTAATGCCTTGCTATTTGCTGCCTTTGTCTGGCAAAAGCTCTATCAGTCACTCCAGGGTTATTTACAAAGAAACGTGTCTATCAGTTACAAGGACATGACTTTGCTGCTAAAAGATAACAAAAGAGGAAATCAGGCAATGGCCTCTCAGCGAGGGATGCGTCTTTTCCAGACAAGCTCTGGACTGGAATGAATCAGATGGACGGCAATTGGCCGGGCTGGCCCAGTGCCTGGCATGACCAGCCTTAGTGCATTTATCCACACTGATTAGATTAGAAATTATTAATAGGGGGCTACAGAGTAGAGCAAAAGGTCATTTAGAGTTTAATTCTGTTCTCAGATAACTTCATTTCAGCTGATGGGATTGTTATTGTAGGGGTTTTATATGTTTATAGGAAACAATATACTCAATAATGAAGTCCTGCCTCTTTCTGCAAGGTCAGGAAAGCTATTGTGTAGCTAGATTGAAGTCTTCACAATTGTGTTAATTAAGTAACAGTGATTGGACTTGGTCTTCTCTTGAAATGCATTTAAGAGCCTAAAAGCTGCTGAGAATGTATTCTTCCAATATAAATATATAGTAAAGCAAGTGAGACCAGAAAGCAGCCTGCGATCGAGTAAACAGAAGAGCTGACATGAAGCTTTTACTTAAGGAAGATGGGAGCCTGGTTGGCAGATGTAACTTCTTGCCACATAAATACAAATGTCTTGTCAGTTTATGATTAAATGTAACAGGTCCCTTTTTCTTTACTCAATTCCTGATGAATCTGAAAGATAAAGCTGCAGAATGTATCGCTGATGGTGCATTATGCCTCATCAGCTACTTTGTTCCCTTGCAAGCCTGCCTATTTGAGGCAGATGATCAGAGTATGGTAAGAGGCATGTCCTTCTCAGATTAAAGGGCCATTGCCTTGGTCTTGCCTCATAGTCCAGGGTCATTCTGATGAGGGAGCCCAGCTTTGTCCCCTCCTTTGGAGGGCTTATAACTCAGATATTAACATTTGCTGAAGATGGTTGCAATTTTGCTTGTTTTGAGATACAAGATCTCTTCTAAATAGCTACAAAAGAATTTAGTTGACTCTAAGTGAAAAGTGGGTTTATGGAAAGTACTTTGTTGCCATGTATTTCCTAAAGATCACAGAAGACTTTTGTGCTCCATTTAAACAATTCCCCTTCCATTTGGCTCCAGATGCAGCGATGTCCCATGAAGGGGAAGTTTGAAGTGAAATGTGGCAACTGGTGATTGAGTCTTATCTTTCCAATTCTCCTCCAACACCCCCATCCACATATACAAGAGGACTACCATCCAAACACCGAACTTAGGAGAATTGTTGAACGGAAATGATAGTTTGATTAATATAAGTTTTTAAAAATACCTCTAAGGCAGAGATTCTCAAATAGAAGTGATTTTGTCCCCCAGGGAACTTTGGACAATGTCTGGAGACATTTGGGGTTGTGACAACTGGGGGCGGATGGTTGCTACTGGCATCTAGTGGGTAGAGCCAGGGATGCTGCAAAATATTCTGTAATGCCTGCCCCGCAACATACAACAAAGAGTCATCCAGGCCAAAATGGCAATAGTGTGAAGCTTGAGGAACCCAGCTTTCTAGAACCTTTGAATCAATGAAGAATGAGGAGTCAGGAGAGGTTACTCTTTCTAGGGAATGGGCTCCCACACAGAATTTCTACTTCAAAAAAAAATTCTATATGACAGTATAAATAATCATACTGGAATTTGAAAAAAGTATTTCTTATAAAATATGCCCATTTCAATGAAAACATGGGAGATAGAAAAATATTGCCTTTTTTTTTTTTGTTATGCATGGTGATTTTAGAGTTATCTGCTACATGTGCCACATGAATTTAGAGTTATTATGGTGTGGTGAAATGTCAAGACTCAAAAGCTTTGTATGAATATGCATGAGGTGGCATGATGCATGGGAAGGAAGACTAAGCAGAGATTCCATGTATCTAAATGCAACCTTGCCATCAATGAAACATGATCCTTGTCAAGTTCTTTAATGCATCTAGGCCTCGGTTGCTGTTTCTGGCCCGACACCAAGACTGAGAAGCTTGGCATCATCACTCAGCTATTCCTTCCTCAACCACAGTCATAGCCAGGACAAGGATTTCTCCTGGTTTCGGAACCTAACAGTCATCAATCCCTTTCTTTACATTCCAGTGGCCTGACTTTAGTTCGGGTCTTTGTAGCTTCCCATCTGGGCTGTTGCAGTGGTTTCCAACTGATGCTTTTCCCTTGGATATATGCTATGAAACACTGCCATTTTTTCTGTTTAAACTATTACCTTTTTCATGTTACTTCTCTCAAATTCTTCAGTGGCTTCCCATTGCCTCTAATGGTTACTCTTGGTGTGACAACCTCATCCCTCTCTGATAAGTCTAAGATTACTTTTCTATCCTTGTCCCAGGTGTTTGCTCTACTTGCATCTTCGCTGTCTCCATCACGTTAGTGCACTTACTGCGTTCTCCACAATGGCATATCCTAAACTGAAAGTCTAGTTGCTCAGCATTTGTTCAGAAACACCCTCCTTCCTGGAGTGTTCCTTCTCTATTGTTCTCTCTCATCCTTTTTTCAAATCTGAAATCCAGAGCATCTCAGAAAGCTTAATGAGATTTCCAGTGATATCTCTGTCCTCTAAGTTCCTATGTACTTATGATTGTCTGAGAAGTATGCATAGTACTTACTGTGTTTGACTTTGTATAAAATTTTTCTTCTCCCTTCATTGACATCTTTCATCCCTTCTCAACTAAGAAAAAAGAGAGTTCACCACACTGAGTAGGCTTTACATGAGCTAATAGGGGGTTCAGTGGGAAAGATGAAGAAATGTTTTATGCCATCTTCCGGATTTTGTGCACATTCATGATTGGCTAAAACTAAGACATTTTGGGATAGAATTGTAGAGCCGTATTCACACACATGAATTTAAATGTAAAGTCTTTCCATAGGCTGTAAGCCTCACGATAACAATCACGATGCCCGAGGCACCTTGTGTCCTCTTAGCTTTGATGTAGAAGGTGTCCAAAGATGGCTTAGGTGAATGATTTTGCACATGCTTTTGTATGTCAAAATTATCAGTGAAATAAAAATAGTATCCAGGATTGGGGGACTTTTGGTTACTACAGAGAGTACCTTGCATTAAAAAAAAATATTTTAGTAGCATTTCTTTTTTAATTTTTGAGAGATCTCTGTTTATATGTGTCTCTTGTAATCCAAAAATGAAAGGTTTTTTTGAAGGTCTCAGTTGACTCTTGTAACACATTCCAAAGAAAATGGATTCCCCTAGACTCCTAAACTTGAATAAAATGATCAAATTTTGACATGGAGTTAGAGAAAATGACCCATATTGCTTAGAATTTGGGGTGTGTGTGTGCTTTTTATTGTTTGTTTGTTTTTCTTTAGAAAGCTGTCTGGGATATAGATATAATGTGTGGCTTTATGCCACACATGCATCAAAGTGTTCTTTTCATCTTTCTCCTTTTGACTTAAGCATATTCACAGCTAATGTATGCTGATAGCTTTTAAAGATGCAGCCATCTGCCTTGCCTTACCTGTAAAAGTTTGGCTGTTCTTACCTCCTTTGTAGGCTCCCAAAGTTTCATACATCCCTTATGTATATAAAGGATGAGTTCACTGTCTATATAGTGCAATGTTGATGTCAGAATTTCCAAGTGTTGGCTATGACATTTTTTTTTAACTGGAGTCACCAACATGGTTGCTATAGTTAGACACACTTCTTTATTATTACCTGATTTGTTTTGTGCTTAATCTATGCATTTGCTAATGTTATTCCCTTCAACTGGACTGTTATTCCCTGTTAAAAGGACAATATAGCTAAATGCAGTGCTTCTTAAAGTGTGGTCCCTGGACCAGCGGCATCTACATCATATGAGAACTTGCTAGAAAGGCAAACTCCCAGATCTTACTTATTGAATTAAAAACTCTAGGGCTGGAATTTTACAAGCCCTCCAGAGCTTCTGGTGCAAGAATATTACTGAGAACCATTGACTTTACTGTTCACATTGTGGCCTCTAGGGCAGGTTGCTTGAATTCAGATATGTAAACTTCAAGTCACTTAACTTTCCTGTGCTTCAGTTTCTTTCATCTATGAAGGGAATAATAATAGTATTATACATATAGAGTTTTGGTGAAATTAAATTGAGATGATACATTTTAAGAATTTAGTAAGTCCTGGCACCTGGTGAGCAATTCATAAATTTTAGCTGTTATTTTCAAATTTTTTCCATTCTCTAGGCTTAGAGCACTTCTTCCTCTTGATCATCTTTCCAGTTCTTGCTGGGCTGACCCCTTCCCCTCTCTTGAACATCCCTGTCACCTCTCTTCACCTCTTCTGATGTTGCCAAAGCAGGGAGAAGGGTGCATATGTTTTTCTGAAGTCAAATACTTAGCTTGCCCCTCATTTACTTATTTTTTTTGAAAACCTATACTTAATGAGGAACAAACAAAAAGGTAGAATACAATGTACTTAATTTTTTCTTAGGTCTGGTTTCTACTTAGTAATCTAATTTCCTAAGGCCCAACTATTTTTTTTTTAGGCCCTGGGAATGTGAGCCCGTACTTGCTTTCACTGACAGCATAATTGATATGAGGATGGATGATGGGGGATGTTTTCCCCTTGTCTTCAATGATGAATCCTTCTTGTTTGTTCTAGATGCTTCTGGACTTGTTATCCTGTGTCATTTCTACCTGGTGCCAGTTTTTGACAAATGATAGTAGCAAGGTGTGGTATGCTACCTCAGGTTCCTATTTTCCCTGAGTGCTTGGATGTAATAATTTTAGAGACAGCCAAATGGCTAATGAGTCTTGCCCTCAGGAGCTCAGCACAGAGGGATTCCTCACTAGCCTATCAGAGGACTCCTTGGAAAATGGTGGAAGTGTGAGGGAGCAAGATGAATGGACATTTGTGTATCACATTCTTTGAGAATTGAATGGAGGATTTATGGTGTTCCCTGATTTGACACACTTCACACTTGTCATGTTGGCACATTGCATTATACTCTGCTGCCCAAGGGGCTTTTGATGATGTTTCAGAAACAGGTAATAGATGTCTCTGCGCTGCATCCATACATTTGCAGAGAAAGATACAATATTAAAAACAAAGGTACAGTAGAATCCATCGCTATCAACCAAACACAAAAGCCTACCTCTGCTCTCTGCTGTCTCATTAGTCTCAATTCCCTATCCAGACATATATAGCCCTTCTCCAACTAGATCTGGTCCCCCTGAAATAACAGTGTAGCCCATAATCAGTGCTGTCGCTTTATGCACAGTTTAACATCAACTTGGGGGTGTTGCAATTGGTGACTACTGTTCTGGCAGCATAGTGCAGTAGAAAGAACACTGGATTAAGTATCATGAGCTCTTCATTTTAGCCCTGGTTTGGCTGGGGACCTCCTGGGTGTGAGCTTGGATGAATCTCCTATGGCTGTGGCCTAGCTGCCTCATCGATTACTTGTGCACAGGAATTCCTGACCAGCCTCTCTCCCAGGAGGAAGACATGAGAACTTGTTTTGAAAAGTACACTTCTCATACTTTTTTGATTTGCTAGGTATGGAAGTGAGAGAAAACCACCTAATTGACTATTCATGAGGCAGTTGAAATACAAATGCATTTGCCCTCAATTTTACAGAAAAAGAAACAGGTCCTTTAAAAGGGTGAGAAAGTTTTTTCAAGGAATACCGTTAGTGATAGACAAAGAAGGTCCGGACTTTGACTTCTGCTTATGAGATGAAGTTCCCTGAGATTTCTACGTCTACTTTAAACCCACACCCCATGCTCAAGGGGCCACTGTAGGCCTGGGCAGTGAAGAATCACAAACAGCTACACTGTGCTCAGAGTAAGAGGCCTTTTTCCCATCTTTTGGGTGCAATAATCCTTGAAAAGGAAGGCCCCAATAATGGCTATTACTAAATTTTCCACTAGCCAGACAAGAAAGAGGCCACAGATGCATTTAGTTTTATGAAGAAAATGTTTTAAATGAAAGTTTCTTTTACAACTGAGTTTATGAACTGAGAGTCTAACTAGTTGCATATAAGAAGTGAGCACTATATGTTTACCATCTTCTGTGAAATTAGGACTATCTGTTCAGAATTTGTAGATCTTTGCATATGTATCCTGTCTTCACCAATAGAGCATCAGAAAAAACAGAAACTTTGATTTTTACTCTCTATAATCTTCACAAATTCCACAGGTCAATGCTCATTAGATATAGACTTATCAACTTCAGGTGAAGGCAGGTTAAAAACATCTGGAATAAAAGAGAAGATTTCTGAGCCTAATAGTCTCTCTCCCAAGTAAATCAGGATCCCTTTAAGACATTATCTGTCAGCATTAACTGCATGTATTTCCCAACTTCAATATTCCTGCTGCTATTTAGGGCTTTTGTAGGGCTGCTTAAGGTTCTTATAAGCCCTAATGTTAAATCCTGTGATGTTGGAGTTGCTGACGGCTCTGCCTCTGTGTCATGCACTTTAAGCATGCAGTCTAGCATCTTTTCTTTCCTGTTCATGTCAGTGGGGTAATACCAGCTTCCCCAGTGTCCTCCTGAAAATATCTTGAATCAAGAGATAAGTTCTGAAAAACATGCAAGGGATCATCACAAGAAGCAGAAGTGGTGAAGAGAAGACTGTGAATTGCAGAGTGACCAATATAAGTTATACTGTTGAGTTTGTGAGAAGGGTGGATGTTATGTGTAACAGCATAGCATGGTTCTATGTATATAAGTCATAATGATTTAATTTTTGTGTGCACACTGACCTTGCCTTTGTATGAGTTAGCCATTACTGTGTAACAAATTATGCCAACATTTAGCAGCTTAAAATGATACACATTTATGGTCTCACAGTTTCTGTGGTTCAGGAATCCAGGCACAGCTTAGCTGGGTCTTTTGCACCAGGTTTTTGCAAGCTTGCAATCAAGGTTTTAGTCTAGGCATTGCATTGTCATCTGAAGCCAGGATCGGGAAAGGATTTGCATCCAAAGCTGCTCTCATGGTTGATGATAGGACTTGGTTCCTCAAAGGTTATTGTACTGAGGGCTTCAGTTCCTTGCCAGCTATTGACTGCAGGCCACCCTCCATTATTTGCTGTGTGGACCTCTCCAACATGGCAGCTTCCTTCATCCAAATAGGCAAAGCCTGAAGCCTGCTATAGAATGAATGTTTATGATTTTCCCAAGTGCATGTGTTGAAACCCAGTCCCCAATGTGTTAGTATTAGGAGATAAGGCCTTTGGTGGATTATTAACTTATGAGGGAGGAGCCCTCATGAATGGAATTAATGCCCTTATAAAAGGGACCCCAGCGAGCTGTTTCTTTCTTCCACCATGTTGGGGTACAGCAAGAAGATGGCTGTCTCTGAACCTGAAAGCAGGCCCTCACCAGACACTGTATCGGCCAGAACCTTGATCTTGGATTTCCAGCATCCAGAGTTGTGAGAGCTGAATTCCTGTTGCTTGTAAATTACCCAGCCTATGGCATGCTGTTATAGCAGCTGAACAGACTAATATAAAGGCAATAAGGAAAATTTGCTAGCAAGATGGAAGTCACAATCTTTTGTAACCTAATCACAGAAGTGACAGCCTATCACTTTTGCCTTATTGTGTTTATTAGAAGCAAGTCACTAGGTCCAGCCTACCCTCAGGGGAAAGAAATTCCACCAGGGCGCAAATACCAGTAGATGGGCGTCAGTGGAGACCATCTGAGAAGTCTACCTACTAAGACTTTCCATGTCTACCTCCGAACAAAGGAATCTATCATGGTTATTGCATGTGCCCCGAGCACTGGGTTTGGATGACATTAAGTGGAATCAAAATAATTGCCCAGAAAACCTTCAGCAGGAGAGCCTGCCCTATGTCTAATTTCTCTTTTGCTTCAGAAAATACTTACTCGAAATGTTTCTAACTTAATAATACTTTGTGTTACCTGAGGGTCTCTAAAGACTTTGTAAGTATCAGAACAAAAACTCCTTCTCTACTTTCTAGGAGTTCTTAGATCATTAATTTATTTTGCTGGTACAGTAGCTGACTCTCCTAGTTCACGGTGAAGCTTGCTTATTTACTCTGTTGATGGTTTGGACCACCAAAAGTGTAGAGTTCAAATAATCAGGGGAGAGAATATTGGACCCAGAATCAAAGTAGCCTGAAGTTGCCTCTCTATGTACCTTGTTTCTTCTGTCTGCAAACTGTAAGCTCAAGTGTCTTTTCTCAGGTGGTCACAATGTGGTTTGAGAATAGAGGGATTGTGGATGAAGATGCTCTGAGCTATTTAGAAGAGATGCACTAAATCAATAGTGGATGGTTGTTATTTGATTAAGTGGCTAGTTCAAAAATCTTCATTTTCTCTCAGTTATATTGCTCCTATGTTATGTCAAACACTGGTCATGTCTTGCTTGTTCCCCTCTCCATCTGTTCTGCATGCTGCAGCTGTAATAGTGTTTAGGAGATGCCCAGCTGACCATATCACTCCTCTACTTAGAACTCTACAATGATATGCAAGAATCATCAAACTATAGTGTCAAGTGAACAAAACAGAGTTATAGACATATTGCTTATATATAGAAAGCATATTTTCCAAAGGAGACTCAAGAAATTTGTATTAGTGGTTCCCATGGCTAAGGGAAGGAAGAGAGAGCAACTCTCTTTTAAATTGTAAACCTTTAGTACTTTCCAATTTGGGCCATGTGACTACACAACTAAATTCAAAACAAAACAAAACAAAACTCTTCTATGGCCCTGAATATCTTTAGGAGAAATTCACATTTCTAACTTGGAAGACTCCCACAATAGGATCCTTTGCCCACTTTACATAATTTTCTGCTGCTCACTCTCCCTTTCCCATATACACCTTATGAGAAGCATGCTTTTCTGCTGTTGTGAGCTGCTCTTTCTGCAGCAGACCTACTGAGTCAAGTGCAGGCCCCTACACATGACTCCTTCTTGTCTCTGCACTTTGGTCCTTGCTATTCCTTCTTGGTGTGACTTTTCATCACTCTTTACCCAGCTAATTCATCCTCCAGGATGAATCCTCCAGGAAACTCTTTCCCCCACAGTATCATGTGCCATTTCTTTGTATAACTTTTGATTGCAGCATATACTGCATTATATTCACAGCAGATACCAGGCTCAAGCTACAAACTCAGGGATGCAAGAAGTGTGCATTTTAATTTTTTTTTTCTGCAACTAAGCTTACCTAGCATAACTCTTGCCTTCAGTCAGGTTCCCCCAAAACAAACACTGAGATGAGGATTTGTGTGCAAGCAATTTATTAAGGAAGTACTTGAGGAGAACCTGAGGGGCATTGAGGAGCAGGAGTGTAAGGAGAAGTCATCAAGTAAGGGTACAGTTTCAGGCAAAGTCTCCCTGATTTCAACCTGATCCTGCGAGGAAAGAAATTACATAGTAAACCCATAATTCTGGTTGAGTTTTTATTGTCTGTCTCCCTTAATAAAATGTAAGCTTCAAGAGGGCAGGAACCTTTTCTACTTGCTCATAGATATAAACTAAGCAATTGCAACAGTGCCTACTCACAGTAATCACTCACTATTATCTTTATTGAGTGAATTAATAAACTGCAACCTTCCCTTGTTACTTCTTGAGAATATGCCTTCTTCTTCATTTGCTCACCCTAAGAAATTACGGGCACCTACCATATCCTTGGCTGTACACTCTGAGAATAGAACAATGAACAAAACAGTTTATATCCCTGCCCTTATGGAGCTTGTAATGGGAATATGGGAAGCATTTGACTTCTCACTGCAACACAGTGGGTACAGAGAAAATCAGCAAGAACATTGCAGCCACTCTGCATAGATACCTTTGCAGCCTTCTCTACTGAATGCATCCTAATCTGGGTGCAAAGTTTACATGAGGCCTACCATCTCCCTAGGCTTTTCCTTGGTTATCTCATTCAACCTCATGCTTTAAATACCATCTACATGATGATGATGCCAAATTCATTTCTCCTGATCAGAATTCTCCCCTAAATGCCAACTGTCCATGAAATAAGGTACAGTTCATTTGCCCTTGGATCTTTCCATAATATCTGTCACAGGAACTTACGCCAGCCTCCAATTCATTTCCTTTTTCTCTTAATCTCTTTCTTCTCCTCCCATATCATTGAGAGAGGGGTGATTGGGGGGACTGGAGAAGGAGGACTGAGCTGGACCTGGCATCCTCCAGAATTCTTCCAAACCTATTGTTTATGCCATGCCTTCTAGGCCCTAGGTCCTGCTGACTCTGCATTTGGTCTTCAAAAAGCCTCTCTTCTGCTTTTCTGCTTTAACAATCCTAGTAACTAATTTAGGGAGGAAGAAGGCCACAGAGTAAAAAAGGAAATTACTGAGAATGAAAAGAAAATCAGCTATTATATCTAAACATCATCCCACATTATACTGAAATTAGCTGTTTAAGGGTCTCTTTCTGTTACATTTAGGCACTTTGGGAGCAGGACCCATGCCTATCCATCTTTGTAACATCCATAGTTGGTACAATCTTTATTCACCATAAATGTACTGGCTGAACTGAACCAAGGGTACCTGAAAACACAACTTTATGCCCTTTTTTTTCTAGCAAAAAAAGGTAGTATGTGGTCTTAGTTAGGAACATGGACCATAAATGCAATCTACCTAGGTTAAAATTCTGGTTCTCTCCCTTGTTAGTAGTTTGACCTTGACCAAGCTACTTACTCTCCTCCTGCCCCGCTTTCATTATGTGCAAAACAATAACGTAGATGTTATTGTTTCTCTAATGTGGTTATTATAAAGTTAAATAGGTTAATAGTTATAAAGTGCTTAAGCCAACTTTGGTACAGATTGTATGTAAGTGTTAGCTGGAAGAAGAAGCATATTCCCTCTTCTTAAAACTACCCTGACTTTGTCAACCTGGTTAAGTCTGCTTCCCTATGTTCTTCAAGTCTCCTTTGAAATATTTATTATGCTGTCTTCCCCAGAGAGTGTCCCTTTCCTCAGGTTAAGTATTGCTCATTTATGCCCCTTCCCTTAGCCGTGTGTTCTCCCACCTTTTACAAAACACATCTGGCCAGGCATGGTGGCCCTTGCCTGTAATGCCAGCACTTTGGGAGGCTAAGGCGGGTGGATCACCTGAAGTCAGGAGTTTGAAACCAGCCTGGCTAACATGGAAAAACCCCATCTCTATTAAAAGTACAAAAAAAAAATTAGCTGGGCATGGTGGCAGGTGCCTGTAATCCCAGCTACTCAGGGGCTGAGGCAGAAGAATCACTTCAACCCAAGAGGTGGAGGTTGCAGTGAGCTGAGATCACGCCGTTGCACTACAGCCTTGGCAATAGAATGAGACTCCATCTCAAAAAAATAATGAAACAAAAATGAAATAAAATATACAAATCACATCCTATTGTATTCTGAAGGGGATAGTGCTACTTTTCCTTAGGACTGCCTTATACTGTTACTTATCTTTATATCTTCAGTATTTATCACCGTACGTGGCACACCAAATCTCCTTCTCCTTCCTTCCTGCCAAGTTTAACTCAACATCCAGGGACAAATCTGTACCATAGTGAGTAAAGATTCATCTTCTGTAATTACTACTCTCAAAACTAGCTTGAAGGCACAGCCTTACTTGCACCCAGTGCCTACATTTTCCATACCTGGTATCAGTCTTGCCCACAATAAATGGGATTTGTAATCACTTCAATAAGCCCAGAGAATGTGGCTCAGCGGGGCAGAATGCCTTTGAAGGAGATACATGTGCTGGTGCCCTCTTGAACTATATTATAGAATGATTCATCTTCCATGAGCCACATAACCTCCAATCAGGCTCCCATCCACCCTCATCTTTCATTCCTTCTTCAGTTGCCCATTTTTTCTCCCCTCTTCCTGTTTCATCTATCTCTGCTCCTGCGATGTCTGTGCAGGCACACAGACATGCACACACACCTTTGATCCTGCTGACATCAATGGTACTAAGGAAAGAAGTTCAATATGTCCACTGGTGTCAAAACATCGTAATAACAATCCTTCAAAATGACAATCACAGGCAGCCTAGGGGCATTCTGGGGCTCTTCTGCTTTGTCCTTGCTGGCGTCCTTAGTGTTTTTCTTTGGTGTTTAAAAACACAGGTAACTGTAGTTTGCTCTACCTGAGAGGTGCTAGTGTGCTGGCATTCAACAAACAGACAGTTATGGCCCTCCTGTGGTGAGGAAAAGGCAGAGTAAGGGGTTGTTTTGTGCCCGTCTCCTAGATTCCAGCAGAGCACAATCTCCTGTTTGCAACCAGTTACTCAGCTGCATTCATGTTTGTTATTGTGTTGACAAGGAAAAAGCAACCATTTCTGGCAGCACCTCTTAGCTTCCTGAGCCGCCTCAGGCACTTAGACAATGCAGGAGGCACACACTGACTTGACTGCCATCTGACACCTCTTCTGCTTATCTAAGCCCAAAGTACCCACTGTGAGTCTAAAAAGCAACATCCTAACTAGGCAGCTGTTCACCAGATATCCCTCTACCTTCCTGTAACTCCTGCTACTCCCTTCCTGTCAAGTGTAATCCAACATCCAGGGACAATGAAATAGATTTCCCTTCTGACTCCTAAGACAAGCCATGTCCACCTTTCCTAGTAGAGAACCAACGTAGACACCGTTGATGCTGTTTTGTGTTTATTTTCTCTGATTTTCTCTTCTTTGTCAGCAGGAGCAAGACAAATTTCAAACCTCTAAATTGAATACCACTTTGAGCCGCACCAACCTGGAATTTTCTAACTCTGATTCAAATTTTAATGTTCTATTGATGGCAGATATCTAAATTGTTGTATGATTCCTTAACCAGCCACCTCATCCACCAACCAGAAAGCCCCTTTCCTTCTTTCTTTCCTTCCTTCCTTCCTTGCTTTCTTGCTTTCAACAGAGTTTCACTCTTGTTGCCCAGGCTGGAGTGCAATGGTGTGATCTCTGGTCACTGCAATCTCCACTTCCCAGGTTCAAGCAATTCTCCTGCCTCAGCCTCCCAAGTAGCTGGGATTACAGGTGCCCACCACCACATCCAACTAATTTGTTAAAATTTTTAGTAGAAATGGGGTTTTACCGTGTTAGCCAGACTGGTGTCAAACTCCTGACCTCAGGTGATCCACCCATCTCAGCCTGCCAAAGTTCTTGGATTACAGGCATGAGCCATCGTGCCTGGCCATTTAATGTGTCTTAGGGATCCACCAGCTATGTTAAATCAACATTCAATGATTTATAAATTAATGAAACACATACAGAATAACTATTCTTCTGAAAACACATTGGAGGTGCAACACTGCCAAAAATAGTCTTGATTTAGTGTTGTCAATGACATTTGAAACACAGATTATCACATCTTAAAGATGAGGCATTTCTAGATGCACTGTCATAAAACTGGGAACAGTTGTGTTAAATGCCATTATTCCCCTTTGTTCTTTTGATAGAATGTGGGAATGATGCTAATTTCTATGAATTTTCATCACATTTCCAAAGATGAGCATTTGACCGTCTTCTTTTACAGTAACAAGAGAGAGGAAGAAGAATAAAAAAGCAAGAATATGAGTTTAGAAGTTATAAAACTAGCATCTGTATACTTAAAAAATTTTTTTTCTAAATTTTTTATGAAAACATACTAATATTGTTAGGCTGTGTCCCCACCCAAATCTCATCTTGAATTGTAGCTCCCATTATTCCCATTTGTCATGGAAAGGACCTGGTGGGAGGTAATTGAATCATGGGGATGGGGTTTTCCTATGCTGTCCTCATGATAGTGAATAAGTTTCCTGAGATCTGATGGTTTTATAAGTGAGGGGAGACCCTGCACAGGCACTCTTGCCAGCTGCCGTGTAAGACGCGACTTTGCTTCTCCTTTACCTTCCACCATCATTGTGAGGCCTCCCCAGACAAGTAGAACTGTCAGTCCATTAAACCTCTTTCCTCTACATATTACCCAGTCTTGGGTGTGTCTTTATTAGCAGCATGAAAACAAACTAATACAGTAAATTAGTATTAGGACTAGGGCACCGCTGTAAAGATACTCAAACATGTGGAAGTGACTTTGGAGCTGGGTAACAGGCAGAAGTTGGAACAGTTTGGAGGGCACAGAAGACAGGAAGATGTGGAAAGTTTGGGATTTCCTAGAGACTTGTTGAATGGCTTTGACCAAAATGCTGGTAGTGATATGGATGATAAAGTCTAGGTTAAGGTATTCTCAGATGGAAATGAGGAACTTGTTGGGAAATGGAGCAAAGCTGACTCTTGTTATGCTTCAGCAAAGAGACTGGAGGCATTTTTTCCTTGCCCCAGAGATTTGTGGAAATTTGAACTTGAGTGAGATGATTTGGGGTATCTAGTGGAAGAAATTTCTAAGTGGCAAAGAGGTGACAGAGCATAAAACTTTGAAAAATTTGCAGCCTAATGATGCAGTAGAAAAGAAGAACCCATTCTTGGGGAAGAAATTCAAGCTGGCTGTAGAAATTTGCATAAATAACTAGGATACAAATGCTAATCACCCAGATAATGAGAAAAATGTTTCCAGGGGATGTCAGAGACCTTCATGGCAGCCCCTTACCTCACAGGTCTGGAGGCCTAGGAGGGAAACATGGTTTTGTTGGCTAGGCCAAGGGCCCTTCTGCTCTCTGCAGCCTCTGAACCTGGTGCCCTGCATTCCAGCTGTTTCAGCTCCAGCAGTGACTTAAAAAGGCCAATATACAGTTTAGGCCATTGTTTCAGAGGTTGCAAGTCCCAAGACTTGGCAGCTTCCACTTTAACTCTTGTGGCAGACTGCTGGTTATCATAACTCAAGATGAGATTCTTTGCCCTCATGAGCCGAAATACTGGAGTGGGCTACAACTTGGGGAATTCTTCAAAGCATTACACTGGGTTACCAGATTATGCAGGAATCCTTTCTTTTTCTCCTGGACCTGGGCTGTAATGGCAGGCACAATACTGGGTGTGCATCCATTGTAGGACTTTGCTTTGCTCCGGGACCTTCGAACCTTGTCTCTTCACATCACCAGAGCCTTTGCAGCCATTCCCCAGCACAGCCTGGATATTGACAGCCCCACAGGGTAGCTGGACCCAGAGGAACAGTGGGCTTCACAGTAGTTTGGCTCTCTGGAATTGCCATGCTCAGGGAAAAAAGGAGTGTGACATTCCAAGAGAGCACCCCACGGAACAAAAGAAACCATAGTGTTGGCTTCTTTGTGTACCAGAAATTCCTGCTTGTGCCTTTTTCAGCAAAGGCAGTGCCGAGCTCCGTGTGGGAAGACTGAGATTCTTTCCCAGATGTCAAGCAACCTCAGTGCTTCAGATAGGACTTGAAGAAGGAGACTTCTTCTTTCTCCCACCCACTGTTGCAGATAGCTGTGGCTTCTCCCATGGGAGTTCAGTACAGATTCTGTAGACAATCTTACTGGAGCATTTTGGGGTGGCTGTGTCCCCATGGGATGTGCACCCTTGAGACTTACATGAGAGGTGGAGTCCCTCTGTCTTTCCACAAAGAATTTCAGTGTTTCTGCAGATGGACAGAGGTGCCTGTCTGATCTGAATATCTGGAACAATGGGTCAGGGGCATGGTGGGGAGATAGATTGCTTTTATTGGCCTGGTAATGGAGCTGAGATGACTCCCTTTCTTCTCACTGTGAAAACCTCAGTGTATTTCACCAGAAGCTCCCCCTGGCCACCTCTGACATGGATGGGACTTTTATCCCCCATTGGGGTATTGCATATACCCACCTGCTTCAGCCACAGGTCATTCTTACCTGTGGGTATCTTCTTTCGGCCTGAAAGCTGACCTGTTCAACACAGTGAAAAAAATACTGGGGAAAAAGTGTGCACACCAGTGGGGAATGAGATAAGCTTCACCACTGGGGAATGAGATGAGGTTCATGAGACCTCTGCCTTCCTGACCCCACATAAGACAGTGAACCTGCTCAGACACCTAGCACATCACTACTAAAAGTGGCATCTGAGAAAGCCATCATACAAAGATTCTCTGTTACCAAGGAACTCATATAATCTTTGCCACTGAAAGCACTCAGAGCCAAAGTGAGGTTGTCATAAACTATACACATTATATTCAAGATCTCAAGGGGGAAAAAATAAACTCAAGTCCTGCCAGAAATAAATTTAAAAACAATACAAAGAAATAGTCTATTCAGAAGTGAAGGGACCAGAAAAATAATTCTAGCAATAGGAAAAAACAGTTTTACAATACCCCCAGAGGTTCACACTAACTCTCCAGCAATAATCCAAACTAAAATGAAAACTTAAAAACAAATTAAGAACATGAATAAAAGAAAAAGAAAGAGATATATTCTTAAAAGACCAATCAGAACTTCTGGAAATAAAAGACTCATTTAGATAATTACAAAAGGCAATGGAAACTTTTAACACTAAGCTAGACCAAGAAGAAAGAGTTTCAGAGTTCAAAGATGAGTGTTTGAACAAACAAAAATTTTTTTTTAATTAAAAGAAATAAAAATCTTTTAAAAATTAAAAGAAATAAACACAGTATCCAGGAAATATAGGATTATATGCAACATCCAATTCCAAGAATCATAAGTATTCCTGAAAGAGAAGAAGAAAAAACACAAAAAAATTGGAAGATGTATTTGAAGGAATAATTGAGGACAAGTTCTCTGGTCTTGCTAGAGATTTAGGCATCCAGATACAGGAAGCTCAAAGAACTCCTGGAATAATAATTGCAAAAAGAGCATCAACAAGACATACGTCATCAGTCTATCTAAAGTCAATGAGCGGGTAAGAATTCTAAGAAAAGTGAGAAAAAAAACATCAGGTAACTTATAGAAGAAAACCTGTCAGACTAACAGCAGACTTCTCAGCCAAAACTTTATAAGCCAGAAAAGACTGGGGGTTTATCTTTAGTTCCTTAAGCAGAATAACTGTCAGCCAAAAGTTTTGTATCCTGCAAAACTATGTTTCATACATGAAGGAAGAATAGTCTTTCTCAGATAACCAAACACTGGAATAATTTGTTGCTACTAGACTGGCACTAGAAAAAAATGCTAAAAGGAGTTCTAAATATTGAAATGAAAGGTTGGCCCTCACCAGTATAAAAACAATCAAACTGTAAAACTCAAAGAGTTTCAAAACAGTAATACAATGGAGAATACAAAGCAACTAGCTAACAATCAACATAATGACTGGAAGAGTATCTTACATATCAGTATTAACTTTGAATGTAAATAGTCTAAATGCCTCCCTGAAAAAATACAGCTTGGTGGAATGGATAGAAAAATACAATCCAGGGTAGGCATGGTGGCTGTAATCCCAACAATTTGGGAGGCTGACATGAGAGGAATTGCTTGGGGCCAGGTCTTATTGCCAAGACCAGCTTAAGCAACATAACAAGACCTGTCTCTACAAAAAATAAGACAAATACTAGCAGGGCATGGTAGTATGGGTCTGTAGTCCCAGGAGGCTGGAATTGGAAGATCACTGGAACACAGGAGTTTGAGATTGCAGTGAGTTTTGCTTGTGCTACTGCACTCCAGCTTGAACAACAGTGAGACTTTATCTCGAAACCAAACAATGAAATCCACAATCCAAATATCTGCTGCCTTTAAAAGATTCACTTAACACTTGAATGTTTTTATAAACTGAAGGCAAAGGGATAGAAAAAAATTCCACACAAGAGAAAACCAAAAGCAAACATGAGTAGCTATTCTTATATCAGATAAAACAGACTTAAATCAACAACAGTAAAAAGTTTTTAAAATATTTTATAATGATAAATCAATGAATTCAACAAAACATATAACAATTCTAAAATTATATGCATCTAACACTACAACTTCCAGGTAATAATACTAGGCCTAAAAATAAAGAGGTAGACAGCAATACAATAATAGTGCAGGACTTCAATAATCCACTGATAGCACTTGACAGATTGTTGAGGCAGAAAGTCAACAAAGAAACACTGGACTTAAGCTGGACTCTAGAACTGGCCTAACAAACACAGAAATTTCTATCCCAAAACTGCAGAATATACATTCTTCTTATTATTACACAGAACATTTTTCAAAAAAGACTATATGATAGGCCACAAAACAAGTATAACACATTTTTAAAAATTGAAATCACATCAAGTATCTTCTCAGACCACTCTGGAATAAAGCTAGAATTCAGTTCTAAAAGGAATTATCAAAACTACACAAATATATGGAAATTAAACAACCTGATCCTGAACAATCTTTGGATCAATGATGAAATCAGAATGGAAACTAAAAAATTTTTCAAAATAAATAATAACAGTAACACAAGTTATCAAAATCTCTGGAACATAGCACAGTGGTAAGGGGTGAATTTATAGTGCTAAATTCTTACATCAAAAAGGCAAAGAGATCACAAATTGACAACCCAACATTACATCTCAAAGAATTAAAAATACAAGAATAAACCAAACCCAAAGCTAGCAGAAGAAAAGAAATAACAAAACTCAGAGAAAAACTAAATGAAATTGAAACAAACAAAAAAACACAATACAAAGACTCAATGAAAATTTGATTATTTGAGAAGATAAACAGAATTGATAGGCCAATAGCTAAATTAACAAAAAAAAAAAAGAGGGGGAGAGGATTCCAATAAACTCAATCAGAAATGAAAATAAGACATTACCACTGATACCACAAAAATACAAAAGATCATCCAAGACTACTATGAATACCTCTATACACACAAACTAGAAAATCTTGAAGAAATGAATAAATTCCTGGAAACATACAATCCCCAAAGCTTGAATCGGGAAGAAAAGTAATCCTGGACAAACCAATAACAAGTAGTAAGACTAAATTCATAATAAAAAATCTCCCCCTCCCCCTCAAAAAAGCCCAAGACTGCACAGATTCACAGCTGAATTCTACCTGATGTTCAAGAACTGATACCAATCCTACTGAAACTATTCCAAAAGATTGAGAAGGAGGGAATACCCTAACTCATTCTATGAAATAACTATCATCCTGATACCAAAGCCAGGAAAGGACATAACAACAACAAAAACAGCAGACCAATATCACTAATGAACATAAATGCAAAAATCTTCAACAATTACTATCAAACTGAGTCAAATAGCACATCAGAAAGATCATTCACTACAATTAGGTAGGCTTCATCCTAGGAATTCAGGGATGGTTCAATGTATACAAGTCAATAAATGTGATTCGCCATATAAACAGAATTAAAAACAAAAATTATATGATTATTTCAATAGAAGCAGGAAAAGCATTGATAAAATCTAGCAACGATTCATGATAAAAATTCTCAACAAATAAGGCACAGAAGGAATGAATATACATCAAACTAATGAAAGCCGTATATGACAAACCCACAGCCAACATCATACTAAATGGGGAAAAGTTGAAAGTATTTCTTCTCAGAACAGGAACAAAACAAGGACGCTCACTTTCAACATTTCTATTCAACATAGCACTGAAAGTGCTAGCCACAACAATGAGGCAACAGGAAGAAATTAAGAGCATCTAAATATGCAAAGAGGCAATCAAACTATCTCTGTTTGGTGATGATAGAATCTTACACCTAGAAAACTCTAAACACTCCTCCAGAAGACTCTTAGATTTGATAGATGAATTCAGTAAAGTCTTGGGCTACAAAATCAATGATCATACCTTTAGAGAATATACTAATGACTAACTCATATTAAATGCTTATCTTAGCCAGGAACTCCTCTAAGCCCTTCATATTATTTCTCATTTAATCTTCATATGGGCCCTATGAATTAAGTTGCTATTGTTATTCCCATTTTATAGATAAGGAAACTAAGAGAATTTTAAAAACTTGCCCCATTGATAGATTGAAGATTTGAACTCACTACCATGCTAATCCAAATATCAAAGCTAAATTATTTATTAGAAATAACTTGTCACAGTGATGAGAAAATGGAGGTCTAAGATGGAAGTAGTTTATATAACTAACATGGAAGGACATGGACTACAATGAGAAGGGCAACAAACATGGATTTTACATAAGAGTAACGTTTTAATTCCCATGGCTTCATTTCTTGTCTTGAAATCAAGGAAGTCACTTTCTCCTATTGATGTCACTTCCTCCTTATTGAGACTCAATGTCTGTACATGCAAATTTGAGATCATTCAATATGTAGCAATACTATTCAATATGTAGCTACCAATATGTATCAAATATGCAGCACTGCTATGTGTGGGAATAGAATGCAGCAACCTCCCCCAACCAGGCGCTCACAATCTAGTGGAGAAGCAGATGGAAACATGGAATTTTGCATATGATACATTGTCTCAGAGAAGTAAGTGCAAGGAAAAAGATGCCTTCTCCCCAAAATGGCATGGTTTTTGTAGATGGGCTTGAGAAATTGATATAATTCAGTGTGTGGAAGGGCAGATTGCTCACATGTAGATATCTAAGAGATATTTTAGAGAGGAAGGTGGGGCAAGTCATGCAGGAAAATGGAGGTCTGAGATGAAGGTACCTTGCTTAAGTTTATATAACTAACATGGAAGGACATGGACTACAATGACTTTCCTACATGTTATTCTAAGTAGTTTACACTAGGTCATGTGGAACATGAAAAGTTATTCAATAATTTTAATCATGGGGGTGATCTATACCAGTTTGCATTTTAAAATGAAATGCAACCTGAAAGATGGTTTGAAGGTGGCACAGTTAGAGATAAGAGATTGCAAGAGTTCAAATAAGTAGTGATAGGCTAAACAAAAGCAAATGTAAAGGCCAGGGAGATAATGGAAGGATTTGAGAGATATTTAGGAGGTAGAATCAAGAGAACCTTGTTATTAGATACGGTAAGAATAAAGGTTATATACAGACTCTATTGTTCAAGTTGTCTCTTGCAAGGTGGTGGATGGTGACAACATTTGACAAGATGGAGAACACAGATTGTTGATCAGTGGGGCAAATTTTGAGGGAAAAGCAATACATCCTGATCTCTATATGTATAGTTTGATGAACAAGTGAGACATCTAGGGGATTTCTAGGAGGCTCTTTGAAATAAGAGTGAGGGACTTTGGAAAGATATTCGTGACATAAATACAGGTTTAAGTAATCCCTGCCAGAGCCATGAGTATGAATGTCAATTCCAGGGGAAGTGAATGGAATGCAAAAGAAAGGAAGTGGGACCCTGAGAGACACCATCATTCTGGAAAAAGACAAATGAAGGGCTAACAGAGGGCCCAGAGAAAATTCACACAAAGAAATCAGCAAGGGACTGGGGACAGAAGAATGTTGTTTAAGCCAGCAGATGGAAGGGCTTTAAGAAGTTGGTTGTTCAGCGGGTCAAGTGTTCCTGAGACATCAGAATGACAGGAGCTGGCAATTAGATGGCCATAGTGATCCTGGTGAGAGGATTTTCCTGGAAGCATGTATTGAGGCAAAAGCTGTAATGCAGTGGAGGCTGTGAATGTTAGCAACTATTTCAAGTATAGCTACAAAGTGGAGCTATGAGGTGGTACAGTAGCTAGAAGAGTCAATAACATTGAGGGAGGGTTTTCTTTCTTTTTTTTTATTCCATTTATTTATTTTATTGCATTTTAGGTTTTGGGGTACATGTGAAGAACATGCAAGATTGTTGCATAGGTACACACGTGGCAGTGTGATTTGCTGCCTTCCTCCCCATCACCTACATCTGGCATCTCTCCCCTTGCTATCTCTCCCCAACTCCCCACCCCCCACCGTCTCTCCCCTATTTCCCCCCAACTGACCCCAGTGTGTAGTGCTCCCCTGAGGTAGGGTTTTCTAAGGTGGAAGATAGGTGAGCATGTTTTTAACCTTCAGAGGAGCCAGCAGTAAAGAAAGATCGATACTGTGAGAGAGACGACTTAACAAATGGAGGGAGGCAGTAGAATTGCGTGTGCTCCAGAGCTCAGATACAAGAATCAACCTTAGCCCGAATAAGGATATTTCTTTATTTGCTAACTTTGTATAAAGTTTTTAAAATTTCTTTAAAAATTTATCAAAGTCATAGATATAAAAACATGGTATCAAATCTAATAGTACAGAATAGATGATATAAAAAAATAATCATCTTTACCACCCTACTTTCCTTAGTTCCATTATAAAGAATTGCTTTACATTAAAAATGGATTTATAGTTTTATATTGATTAATGAACAATATACATGCAATATAAATAATTTAATAGTACCCATACTAATATAAAGGAAACAAAGGTTGCTTAAAATCCTAGCCTTCTAAAATAATCACATGGCAAGGACCATTCTTGCATCTATCTATCTATCTATCTATCTATCTATCTATCTATCTAATCTATCTCTAGCTATCTATACATCCATCCATCCACCCATCCATCATCCATTCATCAGTCTGCCCATCCATCCATCCATCCATCCACCCACCCATCTTCCTATTTCTTTTCCCTACCCTTCTCTAGCCCACGTAACATTAATACCACCACTCTATCTTGTTAACTATATGCCCTGTTAACAGCCTAGTGGGTGAGCTTCTGGCCTTATATCCAGCTCCTATATTTATACAATCTCATATATATGATTTATATAATCTCATATATATAATTATGTATTTACATAATCATGTAGATCAGAGTCTATATTTACATAAATTTACATATTATATATTTGATATCTACATGTCTTTTGTTGATCACTGTTCTATTTTTTTTAAATATGATTATGTAATACACACTTTTCTGTGTCTTGCTTTTCTTACTCAATAATGCATTGTGTCATTCCAAGTCACTTGGTATTGCTCTAGCTCATTCTTTTGCTATACAATATTCTGATATGTGGCTATATTTCAATATATTTATGCATTCTTTTATTATAGAATGTTTACTTTCAATCCACTGCAAACAGGTTTGTAATAAATACTATCGTACGTATGCTCTTTATATTAGTACCTTTATTTCTATGAAATACATTACCAGAGTAAAATTGCAAGATCTAAGAGTATGTATGTTTTTAATTTTCATAGCTGTTGCCTAGTTGCCTGGTATGTTGAGTATGGTGCTTTTTTAGAGTGCTTCCTTATGTTGCAGAGGCTAAAAGCTTACATGTTCCAGAATCTGTTGCAGTCAGAATGTGACTTAGTTTGGCCAATAACATTTATGCAACTTAAAATGCAAAAGTGAAGTGGAGACATCATTTCTGCTGATTATACAATTTTTAGATGGAATGTAAGGACATAGACTATTTGACTTTTAGTTTTCCTTTGGAAGCATTAATGAAAGTCCCCATGTCTAGAAATAAACCAAATGTCCATCAACAATAAAATGGAAATTAAGTTGTGGAACAGTCAGGCAATGGAATACTACGTATCTGCAGAAATAAATTAGCTAAAATTATTTATATCAACCTGAAATAACTTTAAAAAACACTCTGGAGGGACAGAGGAGTCATAAAAGAAAATATATAATATAGTTGACACTTGTGGTGCCCCTTACTTAACCCCTTTAGTTCACCTGAGTTCAGTAGCTTGTGGCCCACCTCAAGGTCACAATGAGGGGCCTCTACTTTTCTTCCTCAGGCCTTTCTTAGAGCCATGAGAAGCCACTTAGCCTGAACATGCAGAAGAGTTAAGCCCCTAAGAGCAACTCTGCCAAATGGAGATGAAGTCAGTGAATAAATGCCCAGTCTCCTTTCCTTTGGTCCAGAGGGCCAATTCTGAAATGAGTTTTACACAGTTGTGTAGAGAGTACCCAATAGGACTGTGTCTCAGTTGCCCACTTTACCAATGAGCTTAACAATGTATTTTTATTTTATATTCTTCCTTCTCTAGTCTCTACCCCACTCCTGCACTTCTCCTTCCTGAGATCACCTCCAAAATACACTATTTGTACTCAAGTCTTTTTCTCAGGCCCTGTTTTCAGGGAAACTCAAACTGTGACATACAGTATGGTCCTTATAGTATGCAATTCAAAAACAGACAAATTAAACATTGTATAGGTAGAGATAAAATTACAAAAGAAAGCAAGAGAATAGTTAATATAAGATTAATACACTATGCTCATTCCTGAGAGAAGGGAAGAAGCTATTCTCTGGGAAAAACATTCAATGTCTTCAAAGATAGAAGTCTTAAGTGATATCTGCCTTAGCAAGTTTTAAAATGATCAGTTCTTGACTTTTTAGTCTCAGGAACCCGTGACACTCTTAAAAAATATTTCAGACTCCAAAAGACATTTGTTTATAGGAGTTACATCAAATGATAATTACTGTATTCAAAATTAAAACTGAGCAATATTCTAAGTATTGTTTATTTTAAAATTACATAACAAACCCACTACCTGATAGCATAAATAACTTATATTTATGAAAATAAATATTTTAAAAAGCTGAAACAAAGCAAATAAAAAGAAAATTCAGTAAGAGTGACATTGCTTTGAATTTTTTCAAATGTCTTTACTGTCTAGGTTAAGACAGTAAAACAACTAGGTCCTTATATCTGCTCTATCCTTCTATTCTGTTTATAGAATTAGGTCATTTGGTTGAAGAATATGAAAAAAATCTAGCTTGAAATCCTATGCAATGGGAAACTGAAGAAATAGTTCAATAGTCAAAAAAAATTCATTGTGTGTGTTCTTTGATCCTATACTCAAATTTGACAAGCGCTAGTTTCTAAAGGTTAGTTGCAATGTGGCATCTAAAACTATATCAGTGGATTTTTAATACTCTGTCACATTAAAATCCATTGGTCTTCTTGAACTTTGAATGGATCTTTTACTCACACATGATGTTACACTGGAAAATAGTGATTCTCTGAATTATGTAAATCTTTCAATGTTGACACAATTCATTCTAGAATATCAAAAAATCACATGTGACAAAATCACCACTGATATAATCAGAAAAAAAAAGTCTTTAAATATTGCGAAATGTCAAGAACATAATGGTGAATACATATTTTCCAAAATTCTAATTATTTGCTTGAAAGCACAAATTTTACAATGGGCAACAAATGCTATCAGTTGTTTTCCTTGAAGTGTCAGTCTCTCTTTATTCATTTTTGGGAAAATATCTGCCAGATGCCCAAGTCTGAATAATCTTGGTTTGTCTGTCGGTCATTCTTCCAAGTACAAATAATCCTTCATGAACAAAGCACCTAGTTCAGCTCACAACACAAAACATACAAGTGTTTCACCTCAAGGCAACCATCACACTTCTGTGTGCAACAGAAGTTCTTTGTGCATACATATCATTTTGTTGCATGCGCTTGAGTCAAGATTCAATAAAATCAATAATGTTTACAGATTCATTAAAGCGAACTGAAGCTGGCATTCTTTTATCTGTGAGTGCATCGTGAGGAGGAATACAGTGACTACCAGTAGCATTTAGTGCTGTTGCCTTGGTTCAGGCTCCAGTGTTTATACTCACCATTGTTTTTGCATCAATGCAAACATCAACACAGTAAAAACAGCAAATGTCTTAGTATCATTATGAAAATGGTTTGACCTCATGGAAAACCTGAAAGTGTTTCAGGGAGTTATAAACCATACTTTGAAAACTTTAAATTGTATTTATATTATATACATTTTAAAAGTAATGTTTCTCTATAATCAAAAAGATAAAATTCCTGTGCTACCAAGTAAACATTTTAGTCTTTTTGTGTCCTTCACTAATTGTATAAGAAGCATGTTGGATGGGGTTTTCTCCTCTTTTCTTTTGGCCATACCACTCTCCACTTTCCATCTCCCAAGCATGTAAGCACTTGGCTTTTTAAAAAAATTAATACACTTTATTTTTTTAAAGCAGTTTCAGGTTCACGGCAACATTAAGCAGAAAGTAAGGAGAGTCTCCACTACCCTCTGATATTATTTGGCTCTGTGTTCCCACCCAAATCTCACCTTGAATTGTAATAATCCCCACATGTCGTGGGAGGGACCCAGTGGGAGGTAATTGAATCATGGGGCAGGGCTTTCCTGTGCTGTTCTTGTGACAGTGAATAAGTCTCATGAGATCTGATGGTTTTATAAAGGGGAGTTCTCCTTACATGGTGCCTGTCACCATGTAAGATGTGACATTGCTCCTCCTTTGCCTTCTGCCATGATTGTGACCTCCCCAGCCATGTGGAACTATGAGTCTGTTAAACCTCTGTTTCTTTATAAATTACCTAGACTTGGGTATGTCTTTACTGGAAGCATGAGAAAAAATTAGTACTCCCTTGTTCCCATACATACATAACCTCCCCCACTATAGACAAGCTGCATTACAGTGGTACATGTTATAATCAATAAACCTACATTGACAACATCATTATCACACAAGGTCCATGGTTTATGTTAGATTTCACTTGCGATGCTGTACATTCTACTGGTTTGGACAAATGTATAATGGCATGTATTTACCACTGCAGTACCATAGAGAATAGTTTTGTTGTTGTTGTTGTTTGTTTGGTTTTGAGACAAGATCTCTCTCTGCCACTCAGGCTGGAGTGCAATGGCATGATCACAGCTCACAGCAGCCTTGTATTCCTTGGGCTCAGGTGATCCTCCCACTCAGCCTTCTGGGTAGCTAGGGCTACAGGCATGAGCCATCACATCTGGCTATTTTTTTTTATTTTTGTAAAGATGGGGTTTTGCTACATTGCTCAGGCTCATCTCAAACTCGTAAGCTCAAGTGACCAACCCATCTCAGCTTCCCAAAGTGAAGGATTACAGGTGTAAGCCACCACACCCAGCCCATGCAGAATAGTCCTGATGCAGGACAAGTGGGCCCCTAAATTGGGGTTTAGCCTGTGAGGGTTTTTGGCTTTGCCGAAGAAAGAATTCAAGAGTGAAACAGTGGTGTTAGACAGCAATCTTTTATTCAACAGTACTGTTGAATAAAGGGCAAGGGTTATTTAGAACTTTCCAGGAAAGGGGTGGTAACTTCTAGTTTGTTGCCATGAAAATGAGCAGTAAGTTTCAGCTCATTGCCATGCCACTGGTGGGAGTGTCTTATGCTAATGAGGAAAGAGTTAGCTAGGGATCACTTTTGCCACCATCTGCACATTTCCTCCAGTTTCTTCGCCTTATTCTGTCTGGACTAGATCCTGTTTTTGTTAGCAGGGTAGTGACAAAAAATAAGTCCTGCCAGTCTTATACCTGTTTCACTGCCTAAAAATCCTCTATGCCCTACCCCTATTCATCCCTTCTTCCTTAATCTCTGGCAATCGTTGACCCTTTTACTGTCTCCATAGTTTTACCATTTTCAGAATGTCAGATAGTTTGAATCATACAGTCTGTAACCTTTGCATTGGCTTCTTTCATGTATTAATATGCATTCAAGTTCCCTTCATGTCTTTTCATGGCTTGATAGCTTATTTTTTTCTATGGTGAATAATAATAAATATTCTATTGTCTGGCTATACCACAGTTTTTCCATGCATTCAACTTACTGAAAGATCTTTTGGTTGTTTCCCTGTTTTGACAATTATGAAGAAACCTTCTATTAGCATCTGTTTGCAGGTTTTTATGCAGATATAAGTTTTCAATTCAGTTGGGTAAATATCAAGGAGTATAATTTCTGGATTGTATGGTAAGAGTATGTTTGTTGAAAGAAATTGCCACACTGTCTTCCAAAGTGGCTGGACCATGTTGAATTTTCACAAGCAATGAATGAAGGTTCCTGTTGCTCCAATCCTTGTCAGCATTTGGTGTTGTCAGTGTTCTGGATTTTGGCCATTCTAATAGATATCTAGTGCTATCTTACTTTTAATTTGCAATTTCCTGGTGATATATGATAGGGAGAATCTTTTCATATGCTTATTTGACATTTGTATATATTTTTGGTGAAGTGTCTGTTAAGGTCTTTGGCCCATTTGTTAATCAGGTTGTTTTCTTATTGCTGAATTTTAAGAGTCCTTTGTAATTTTGGATAACAGTCATTTATCAAATGTACCTTTTGAAAAGAGTTTCTCCCAGTCTGTGGCTTGTCTTCTCATCCTCTTTATATTGTCATTTGATGAGCAAATGTTTTAAATTTTAATTAAATTTAACTTTTCAATTATTTCTTTCATAGATTTTGTACTTTTGGTGTTGTAAATAAGTCACTGCCATACCCAAAGTCAATCAGGTTTCCTCCTATGTTATCGTCTAGGAGTTTTATAGTTTTGAATTTTACATTTAGTTCTGTGATCCATTTTGAGTTAATTTTTGTGAATGGTATAAAATATGTTTCTAGGTTCAATTTTTTTTTTGCATGTGGATGTCCAGTTCTTCTAACATCATTTGTTGAAAAGACTATTTTTGCTCCCTTGTGTTGTCTTTGCTCCTTTGTCAGAGATCAGTTGAATCTACTCATGTACCTATATATTTTGGTTATCTAATCTGTTCCATTGGCCTCTTTGTCTGTTCTTTCATCAAAACCACACTATCTCAACTACTATAGCTAATAATGTCAGTCCAACTTTGTTCCTCTTCTTCAATGTTGTGCATCTAGGTCTTTTGCCTCTTCCTATAAACTTTAGAATCAATAATAATTACTTGCTGAAATTTTGATTACAAATCCATTGAATCTACAGAGCAAGTTGGGAAGAACTGACATCTTGACAATTCAGGAATGTGGCATGTCTTTCTGTTTATTTGGTTCATCTTTGATGTCTTCCATCAGAGTTTTGTAGTTTTTCTCATACAGATCTTTTACATGTTTTGTTAGATAGCATTTAGCTTTTATACTCCTAAAAAGTTTAAAATCTTTTGATTCCACCATTTGAACTTGGGTTCAATTTGACCCACACATTCGACCTACACATTTGATGCCACCATTTGAAGTTGGGTTCATTTTGACCAAGTCATTAAACTAGAGTTTAGACTACTAAATAAAGTTTTTAGTAAATTCATTCACAACATGTTTAACAAAAAGATGTCAAATAAATTCTGGAGAACCATTCTAGAGATGGGCTGAGGAATGACATGATAATCAGTGGTGTCTATTGAGGACGTAACTATTTTAACTGAACCACTTTAAAATGTTGACAATAACACGGTCCATGTCAGAAAAATTGCATAAGATAGCCTGTTTGGGTAATTATTTCTACGAAAATGCAAGTTGGAAGCTGGAATCTAGTCTGAGGGAAAATCTAGTGTAGCTCAAGTGTTCCAGTTGTTAAACCCCAGAGCATATAAATACGATTCTTGGATTTTCTAACTATGAAGACTTCATTTCCTTCTGTACCATAAGCCAGGAGCTGTAGTTATTTTCTACTCTTGCTTTTTCTCTCTGGTGTTGCCTCAAATAATTGTGGCACTATGTATGCTCTTCTAGCACATACATTTCATATCTCCCATTTGTTTCTAGAGTGAACATTTCATATGGATTTTCAATATAATTTTTAGTGATTCATAATCACATTCTACAAGCCAACATTTTTCATGCTTGATTTCAGATCCCAGTATAGTATTTTTGCAGTGCCTTTCAACTGGTTTTGGCTTTTCAGGAGGCCAAAACATAATCCAACAATCCAAACAAAAACAATAATACATTAGTGGCTAGATGCTATGATTCAACCATATGTTTTGTTCTCACTGAGAAAATCTCTTGGGTAATTTTAGAAAACAAAAAGTAATAAATTTCTAAATGATTAAGGTTTGTGTTTGTATTGCAACTATTCTTTTTATCATGATATGTACAGCATATTTAGACATTTGGTCCTAATTTTTAAAATTCTAAATCTCATGGTGTTATCTGTGATAAGAATATACTTCTAATCATCCCAGTATTTTTAAGTATGTGGAGTTAGATTTCAGCCCAAGATATGTGTTGTAGATAAGTGTGCATGGCTTTTAATAGGTTTGAAGATGCAAAGCTGTGGTTTAATACGCTATTTCTTTCATTTTTGTTTTTGTAAGTGGTGCCCATTTTTGTAGCACATTTCTCTCTTTTTTACAGTGATCCCTCAATGTTTTACAAAACATCTAAAAACAAAAATGAAAAGAAAAGAAAAAAGAAATTGCTGTTAATGAACATTTACTATTTTTGACTTGTTTTTCATGAATTCTGCAATGATGTTGTGGTTTAATACTGATTTCCAAACAGCTCTCAGATTATTCTGATTCCACAGGAATTCAGCAAAGTCATGGCTCCATCTCTGTGATATTTTGACAGTTGTCAATGAATGCAGAAGTCAGTGAAACCAGCAATTGTTTTTCAGATATTTCATTCCTCGTATGGTTGTTTTATTGTATTCACATGCTTAAAAATAATTATTTCACATTGTTAATTTTATGGCAATAGCTAAAGCCAGAGATGACTGTGTTTTGTGCTTCTCTTTATGCTTCTTATAAAAAATAAAATAAAATAAAAATTTAAAAATAAAATAGGAGTTCTACAACTTTGAAAGGAAGCAAAATATATAGTGGGAAAAGACCCTAGTTTTAAATCAGAAGTCCCAACTTTAAATTCTATTTCTGTACCATACTGGCTATAGGATCATAAGCAAGCCATTTAACCTAGGCTTCAGTTTTTATCAAGTGGGGCTCATTGACTTACATGGCTATTGTAAAGATCAAATATTAGTGACTGTACCATTATGGGATTAGTGCTGACGCTAATCTTAGCTCATGAATCACTGTGCAAGGCAATCTAGTTCTAATAGCAGCATGTGTCTTTTCTTCTCAATGAGCTTCCCAGGAGCAGGTATTAGATCATATATCTCCTGATATTCCACAGTGCCCAAATCAGAGTTAGCACATGTAAGAGAGTCAGTAAAACACTTCCTCAAACTGAGACAACTCCATGAAGGAAAAGGGACTGAAAGAGGGAACATCATGAGGTAGGTGTTCTTGTTATTGTTCTGCCACCCATTTGGAATGTGTTATCACTCAAGGTCTGTATATTTTTGTTTGTGAAATGACATTGGATCAACTGGCTAGGATCCCTCAGTATGTGTTTTGCATTGAAATGACCGGGCTCCTGATGAGCTTTCTCTGAAATCTCCAACTAGGCCACTTCCTGTTGCAGAAGTGGAAAGAGCTTTGTTTCAAAGGACATGCATCTGTGAACCTTCCAGCTCTTTACTCCTTGCAGGGAATATCAGTGTCTGGATGTCGCAGTTCTTCATCCTTGTTTATAAACACTGAAACCAGCCTCTTCTTCCTGATTAAAGACAATTACCTATTCCTTCTCTTTTCCACTTCAGTTATATTTTCCCTGAGGCCAGGGAAGGAGCTCACCTTTGACCTTGTGTGATTTCCCATATTAGCTAACCAGAGAGTGACTGAATTACAAATCAGATCCTCTTTTCTGTTAAACTCAGAATTTTACTTGATCTTACCTACTGCAAAGTTGCAATTAGGCTGTCTGAGAAGTGTAAATCAAATCCATTTAACCTCTCTCAGGAAGATGGCATACGCTCAATACTAAGTTCCCTATCTTTTCCACAGCGATTTGTATTAAAATTGTGACAAATTCTTATTTCTCTCCATCTGATCAGCTTCTCAGGTGCTCATCCGTTGTCATTATTTTCTATTTAAAAAGGTGTTCACATACATGCCTCTTTCCGCCAGGTTCTAGTGCACCAGATGTGATACACGCGTGAGAAGGCTAGAACTCCCTGCAAGAGTGCAGGAGAGCAGGGAATTGGGGAGTAGCATAGGGTCAGCGGTTGTGGGGAGGCGATGAAAGGGCCCAGCTGCCCTGGCTGATGTAAAGGCTCACAATGGCTATAGAGACTGCCCAAGGCTTATGGTGATTTCTGTTCCCAAACCAGATAAATCAAGACTTCCCGCTATCCAACTCTAAAGTTTCATCAACAACTTCATGCCCACCCTCCATCACAGAGGGAAAGCGCCCTTAGCGTCCCTGAAGGGATTTTGCCTTGCTTGTATCTCAAAACTCTTTTGTGTTCTATGACTCAGGATGTTACCATATCATCAAACAACACTGATTTTTTCCCCGTCTCCTGTTCTCAGAACTTGCCCTCTTTTCCTCAGTCTACTGAATCAGTTTTTCTATAATTTTGGTCACTCTCATATTGTCCCTGATCATTACTGGAGTCCCAGAATTTTCCAGTTCTGCTCCAAGAAAAATTTGGATAAATTGAGGAAAATGAATAGCCTTTTCTAGTAATAAGAGTCTACTCCCTTCATGATGCCAACAAATGCTGTCAGAGTCCACTTAAAACCTCCCAAACATTTTTGATTATCAGGAATAGGATACAATCTTATATACCAAAAACCTCGGGTAAAAAACAGAAGTTAACTGGCAGGCCATCCCTGAAGCTCCAACCAGCAAACACAGCAAGCGTGCAGCTTCCCACTTTGTCTGAAGGAGTCTTGTACTAAGCAGCACCTGCCCACAAGCCTTTGTTTCTCCACAGATGGAAAAGCTCCTGCCATCCTGGGCAGCACATGGCTGAGAGGAGGCAGCCGCTGACCTTCTGGGTAACCCATCATGACGACCTGACAGCAGACCGGCTGGATGGTCCAAACTGTCACCAAAGATGTCACGAGTGCTTCTGAAGCTCAAGAATCTAATTTTCCTTACTTAAAATAAAAGGACTGAATATGAATAACCTTTCTTTTGTCCCCAAAACAAATCTCATAGGGAATCCTAATATGTAAGATAACCAAAGTACAACCAAAGTTGAAGCCGAGAATGGATACTAGGGATGGGCTAGAGCATGTCTGCTTAGCTTTTTTCCACTACCCAGCCATTTAAGGACCCCTGGAATTTAGCTTGACAAATTCAAGAAATTTAGGTTAGATCGTTGCCAGGGGACCTTCATTTCAATCTCAGTGAAGTAGGTCAAGGACTCTGTCTTGGTCATCCCTGAACCCCGATAGCCATGGTTCTGGCACACAGAAAGCACTAAAAATCAAAACCCCCAAACCCGTATGATAATATATGTCTACTGACATTTGGTGAATGGATGAATAAAAGATTTTTCACATGCCATGAGATGTGTTTATCTATTCAAGATTATAACCCCATTGACCAATAGAGTTGGGTTTTAAGCAATAACCCCCCGATCTGACCATATGCTAAATGCCTTCCCCCAACTTTTTTCTCTACACATGTAAAAACTCAGCCTTATCTTCTCTGGGATTACATCTCAAACACCAAATGTAAATGTCTCCCAAATGGGCAGACAGCTTGTTTATACAGAAATAATTGCTTCAGCACAGTGTCCTCCTTTACAGAAAAACTGGAAGAAAATGCTGAGTGGGCAGATTCCTCCTCCTTTGCATTAGGAAGAAATTTAAAACCTGTTTCAGTTGTTTCTCTGGCCTTGTGTAAAAATAAGGCTTTTCTTCCCAAGCTTGGGGCCAAGCAAAAATAAATAAATAAATAAATAAATAAATAAATAAATAAATAAATAAATGTAACCCTGACTTACAGCTTCTCTGAGCTCCCAAAATAAGTCCACGTGATTTTGCAATGCATTTTTCCCACTTTTTCTTAAGTTGGAACCAGTCAGAGATGAGTGGGTGTTCATTTGCCAGCTTGAACCTGCTGAGAAAGGTGGAAACAGTATAGATGTCTTAGCATTGTTCGCTCTCCCTCTCTTCCCTCTCCCCCAAAGAGGCTCTAATGCTAAGTGTGGATCCTGCCAACTAAGCCAAGGCTGGATCTTGAGGCAGCCCATCAGGTGGCCGATCCATCAAGGAGGCCACCAGCTGTTTGACTTCATTGCCATTTATCATTACGTCTGCCTTAAACAAAAATTCTTTAATCACCTAATACTACTTGTATTGGCGTGTTGTCATAATGTGGGGGAGAGTGGAGGAGAATTCATTTCATGTCTTGTGGAGCATTATTTTGGTAAAGTATCAGGACAAGTCTGTGCCTTCTTCCTTTGAAAAATAAGATACAAAACCAATTAGAGTTAAGTGATTACTGAAATGTATCTGATTAGAATTAACTTACACTCTTCAAACCATGATGTCAACTTCCACAGGAAAAAAAAATCCTGTTTGGTGTTGATACTGAAGATAATTGATATCACAGGGCCTCTGCATCTCAGGCAATTGCTTAAGAAAGCACCTTCACAGCTCAGCGGCTTCCCTCCCTTTGGGTTGGGGTACATTTTCGTCAGTCTGACAAGACCTGTCACATATTATCAGACAATTGATCACTGGCTCCTTGCAAGTCTTAATCCATCGTTTGATCACATATCAAGAAAAATTGCTTTTTATGTCTTACGTCTTGGCCATGAGAAAGGGGAAGAAAGCAGACTTAGGCTTCTGGCTTCAGCTCATTACTTTTTTGCAAATGATAGATGGGTTCACTAGGCAATTTAACTTTAAAATGGTCTTTTCCCCTTTCTCAAATAAGCAAATAGAAGGAGCTTTGAGGCATAAGCTGAGTGAAAGGGACTTTGCCTACTGTTCCTTTTGTATCTCTATAATAGGTACCCATGTGTGGAGAGGGGGATGTAGGGTTAGTAAATATGTATTTACTTAGTATTACTACTGCATCTCCTTCTAAATAATAGGATTTAACGTGGACACACACAGAGCAACTAACTTACACTCTCCAGGACATAGCTATAATCATTTTACACATTTCTTCTAGAGTCCTTACATTATGTAAAACAAAATATAAAATGGTTTTTAATATCCAAAAACAAACCCAAAACTTCATGAGTATTATAAAATGACACAGTAAAACCAATTCTAAAAACAAACAAAAAATGTAACTTACTTCCCATACCATGAATCCAGTTACATTATTGTCAAATTCCTGACCTTATGTACACAGCAATAAAGATTCTAGCTTTCTCGGGTTGGTATAAAACCTAATAATATAGAAAGTAGCGCTGTTTCTAGTAGTTGATTTCTACTTACTATTGAAAACAAAAAGTTTAATTACCAATAAAAGAATAGCTAAAACTTCAAAGTTTTTGAGGGATTCCAATTAAGTTGTTAAAATTCTGGGGATCTCTAAACAATATTTCCAAAACATACAACGTGCAAAGATTCTGATTGTGTTCTCTGAGGCCAAAATGGAAAACTCCCGAAGTCCCCATGGCTTTCCCCACCTCTCCTCCACTAAAAACACCCTTGGGCATCCATCACTATTGTACCTGATCTATAATTTGAAGACACAAAGAACCGAGGTACAGTGATCATGTGAAGGGTGCTCAGAAACAGGGGATTAGTGCTTTTCCCATGTCATGGCAACTCAATGAGATAATAAAATTTCCAAATACCAACTACAATATTATGTAGTCCAGCAGTATGTTGTTTGACTGCAAACTTTTGTCAATGAACTGCAAACACTGTGAGGCCAGGAACTGTGTGCCCCAATCCCTAGCACAGGGTGTGTCAGGCACAAGAAGAGTGCTACAAAAATATCTGTTCTGGTGAAATGCAAATAAGGTCTGTAGCTTAGTTAAACATATTGTATCAATGTCACTTCCCTGGTTTTGATCCTAGAACTAATCATCAGGAGAAGGTGAGGAAAGGAACTCGCCATTCTCTTTATGCAACTTCCAGGTGTGTCTAAAGTTATGCCAACATACAGTATAAAACAATATCTGTTGAAAAGCAAATAAATCTCTAATCCTTTGAGCCTGCTGAATGTGGTGCACAGTTGAGGCACTGATACCTCAGGGCTGCCCTGGGCAATCTCATACACCCTTTTCTCTTGTTTTTATTGCATCTCTCTTTCACTTAGACTTCCTGATACCAAGCCCAGGTTCTGGTTCTACCACAGAACCTCTGGATGTGTTCCTGTATTGGATCTTCCTCAAAGTTCAATCCTTAGTTCTTCGTGAGGAATTTTGACTCAGACTTCCCTCCCATAGTTACCTCTTTCTACCTCTTTCTCATTGGCCTTCTCAGCACTTAGTTTCTCTTTTGCCCAAACATTGTGTGTGTGTGTTGCTGAAGATGCATGCAGAATGAAAGTAACAGAGGTGAGGTTAAGATTTGGTAGATTTAGTCCATGGTAACCTGGATCTCTGAAAAATTTTCTTTTTGAGAGGAACAGTTTTTTGCAGGGAAGAGATTGTGTCTAGTTCATCTAATCCAACAAATTGAACTCTTTCAGCTCATTGTATATTTCTTGAAAGTGCTATTAGAGTCGTTGACGTTTAGCTTGTTCCACATCTGTTCTCACCTTTCGGTATCAAGAGCATGATCCTTGCTAACATCAATATCAGAGACACTGGACATACTCAGATTCATCCTGGGGCCAGAGAGCACAGTCTTGGCATTTATCTGAAACCTAATCTGGAATCATTTTAGACCCTCAGTGTCTTCCCCACCACCCTTCTCATTCAAGAGGCAGTGAAGTGCAGGGGTTAATGACACAGGTACTGGGGCTATATAGTTTTGAATCCAGTCTGTTTCCCAGGAGTGTGACTGAACATGTTACTTAATCTGTCTGCCCTTTCGTTTTGCCATCTGTAAAACAGGAATAATAATTGTGTCTAACTCATAGAGATTGTGCGAGAATTATGAGAGCTAGTACTTTGCAAAGCACCAGGGCTTGGCCCTGGTTGCCACTCAGCGAATGTAACCTTTATGCTCTATCTAATGTATCTAATGCCTTTTCTGTCTTCTTTTTTTATTTCCGCTTTTCTCTGGATCCCCCTTTAACACCTCCTAAACATTCACTACAGTAACATATGCTTAAAAATACAAACATTAGGCCAGGTGCAGTGGCTCATGCCTGTAATGTCAGTACTTTGGAGGAGCCAAAGTGGGGGGATCACTTGAGCCTAAGAGTTTGAAAGCAGCCTGGGGAATATAGGGAGACCTTATCACTACAAAAAATAAAACATTAGCTGGTCATGGTGATGTGCACCTATAGTCCCAGCTACTTAGGAGGCTGAGGCAGGAGAATGGCTTGACCCCAGGAGTTTGACGTTGCAATGAGCTGCGATCACACCACTGCACTCCAGCCTGGGCAACAGAGTGACACCCTATCTCAAAAACTTTTTAAAAAAAATTTGCTTTGAAAATTTCCTTAAACTAGAAATGAAACCAATTCAATAGTCTCATAGATAGTTCTTTTGTTTAACATAAATTGACCCTTCTGATCTTAAAGCTTAAAACTTGTATTTATTGAATCTGAGTTCCTTCCTCAGGAAAGGACCTTCAGACCTCTCAGAAAAAGTATCAAAAAATTGACACTCACCAGATCACCATGGGCACACCCTCATTCATCATTATTTCTTCCTTGCCCCTCCCTAGTTCTTATCTTCTTACACATTGTTACATTTATTCCCTGCTCTATAAACTTCTAGTTTTAGTCAGTCAGGAAGATGGATTTGAGACTGGGCTCCCATTTCCTCAGCTGTAGCAACCAATTAAAGCTTTCTTCCTTGGCAACACTTAGTGCCTCAGTGATTGGCTTTCTGTGTGGTGAGCATCAGGACCTAGAACAAACCCCTGGTGTTTTGATAACAGAAATAATGCAGATAATCAATGGAGTCTCAGAAATAAGATTGGGAATTCATCAGTATCCAAGAAGAAACCTGCTACAGAGTCACTCAAATTTCTGGATCACAAAACAGGTGGGTTTGATCCTTTGGTGAGTGACAGTCCAATGACCACAACCAAAGAAGATTTAACAAGGTGATTTTATTACTTGCAACAAAGAGGCCACTGAGGATAGCTCCCACAGCACTGCCATTTTAACCAAAGGTGAACATAGGGCTTTTATTCAGCAGGTTAGCTGAGTTACTGTGTGTAGAGGCAGAGTAAAGGCAGCCCAGGTGCAGTCACTGATCATGCTTCCACATGTATCACATATGTATAAAATGGCAAATAAGCCCCTTCCTGGGTGGATTTTTAGTGTGGTAATGAGGAGAGCTCCCCAAAGTTCATCTCCAATTCAGGCATCTCTAGATCCAACCAGTTTTTGTTTTTCTGGGACAGAGCTTCTTCCGGGAACTTTTTGAAACAAGAGCTCAAGATGCAACAGTTACAAATGGATATTTTTTCACAGTGATACCCAAAAACCTGGGGACCCTGGTTACAAATCTACTGACCAGATCTCTGTGTGGATGAAGGCTGAGGGGGAACACCGGTGAGCATCATTCTTTGTGGAGTCAAGCCAAGGCCCTGGGACTGCTTAGGCTGGTTTTTCCCTGTAACTCACTCACAGTGATTTGACATGGGAGGTGTTGGGGGAGATTTGGAGTCTAGGCTGGATGTCACACTGCTGAGAAAGATAGGCTTAAAAACATGGTTAAATGTTTCCCCTTTTTAAATGTTGACATTAAACAATTGGCACTTGGCTGACCCCAGCTCCCGGTTGCTAAATGTGGTGTGTATAGCCATGAAGCATGCTTATGTAGCCACATCTATTGAGTGGAATTATGTTTTCAAAAGTCCCTTGGTTTTCTCAATTTTTTTCAGGGATGAGTATTATCTACCAACACTTGAAGTAATGACATCATAATCCCAGCTAAATATGGTGTCCAATCCATATCACCCTCTCAAATCAAACATATAAAGTAATGAAAACTTGTTGCCTGGATATTGTCTCATAAGCCCCAGAATGCAGATTTAAAAATCATATTTTGGTAGCATTTATTAAGTTTGTATGATCTGCTATCCAAGAATATTTTAGAACAAACAATGAGTTATAGCTAAAACCAATGTGAGCAAGCAATAGATTCAAATTAGAAGAGATAAAATTAAATTTTCATGTATCATAAATTAAATATCTGTTAGGCACTCCTCAGGTGACCTTCAGGTTCAGCAAATTCTGTATTAAAACTTCCACCCTGAAAGAGATGGGTGTGGGGCCTGGTGACATGCATTTCAGGTACTGTGGAAGAAAAGGCCCAGCCAGCTATAGTAAACAAATGTTAACTAGTTTTGGAGAAATGCTATTGACAGTAAAATTCTAATTTTACTCCAGCTCCCAGAACAGATGTACCTCCGAGTCCATAGACTGCAATACTTAACTGCAGCTACTCAGCTGTGACCTTCAGCCCCAGGCTCACTGCAATAAAATTTTCATGCAACCATATGGAGGAATATTTTAATAGAGATTTACTGTCAGTAACTGTCCCAAAGGAGCAAATAAGGAAGCTGTAACATATTGCGTACAGTAAATCAAGGGGACTTCAATGGAAAAACGAAACCTCCCGGAGGCAAGCATCTTTAAAATTACAGGCAACACTTTGTACAAATATGTGTACAAAGGACTAGATTTGCACTCAGTTAAGTAGCTCAAAATGGTTTCGATTTGCAGATATATTTATTTAGAATTTATTTATTGGATTTTATAAGTGGCAAGCACTTACCTGTCAGGGCTGAATGCGTATGTATCTCCCTTCCCTGGGGCAAAACAGAAGTAAGAGAGGATGACTTTAACTGAAAATCTTACCCAACCAGGGAATATGGCAGGCAACATAAATTGCACCTTCTCTATAGCCAGGTTTACTTCAATTTAGGGTGAGGTATTAACACCGAAGGAAAAATATTCTCCTAGCTAGTTCATTAACAGTACTGGATGAGTTAGTTGAATGGTTAAAAACTCGGCTTAAACAATAACTGAGGAGACATGTAGATTAAAACTCCTGGCGGGGGAGGGGCGCGGCGCAGAATATGTTCAGAGTCCCTCCATGCATCCTTGATTACATTTCACCCAACATTTTTTTCACGTAAAAATGTCTCCTTAAATTGTGAAGCTATAACATGGCAATTTTTGTCTAAATGGGTATTTAGCTGGTTGGAATCAGTAAATCAGATCTCATTCTCATCTTCTCCGGACCTGTGTTTATTTGGAGACATGAGTCCACAGCACAGGGCCATGGGTGAGCTGAACAGGAAAAATAGTGCCTAAGCGTGTCACCTGCTCCATGGCTCTGCACTTTAGTTCAGGTAGTTACCATCACTGCACCGTTTTCTCGCTAAGCTTCACCTCTTACTGTTAAGAGCCTTTAAGCTTCAGATATTTGTTTCCTGAGGGCACAAAAGCAGCCATCTCTCCCCCTCTACCCAACTGATAGAAACTCTAATTCAAGGGGCAGTAATTCAGAGATAAATAGACCGAACACTGTCCATGACAGTTCATATTTTATGGTGGAGAGAAGGCCTAAAACTTAAAAAACTCATGTGTAGGAGGCATAGCTTGAATGCTTCATCCATGGTACATAATGAACAAAGACGTCTTGGCTTCAAACCGAAAATCAAAATATCCAAGTGACTGTGAATAAGGGAATCGGATGATAAATCTTTATGGTTTGCTAAATGCCCGTGGGTTGTGGCATTTGACAAAGAGTGACAACAATAGAAGATTTGTCATATCTGATAAATGTGTCTTGGGCATTCCATTCTTCTGTTGAAAGGGTCCCATTACTATAAAACACAGGTAACACACCTGCACGTACAGATTCAAAACAGGTTAGGTTACTCACTAAAAGTGAATTATCTTGACTAATCAGAACCTGGCTGGAAACTTAATGCATTAGTAAAAAGGCCTGAAATGTTAGTTCATGCTATCAGATTAATGTATAAATCATGTTACATGGCCAAAAACTAGTAAGTGAATCACCAGATTTTTCAGTGTTTCAATTAATGTACTTTTTCACAGTTGGGTATTTGTAGTCTGTGAACCCATTAACTACACTCTATTTCACATTGCAATTGAAATTGAAACTAGATATGCCACTTGAAAAATGTTACTTTAGGAACACAAACATATGTATAGTAAGTCTACTTTGCACCTTTGAGAGAAAGGCTGATCTGATTGAGATAAATCTCTAGAGTCTTTGCATTATTTGTCCATGACCACTTTTAGAATCATTCTTTTTGTCTTTTTAAGGAATAGAATGGTCATGGAAAGACAATTTTTGTCTGTGTTTAATTTCGTGAGTTTACCAAGAAGGGTGAGTCATGTCTTACTTTATTGAGCACAACTCTAAAACAAATGTCAGCATGCTTATTCATGAAGGGTTCGTTTTCCCTCCATTTCCTGGAAGACTCAATGGCCCAAGCTAAAGCATTTTTTGTTTGTTTGTTTGTTTGTTTTTTGTGAGATGGAGTTTTGCTCTTGTTGCCTAGGCTAGAGTGCAATGGCGCAACCTCAGCTCACTGCAACCTCTGCCTCCTGGGTTCAAGTGATTTTCCTGCCTCAGCCTCCCAAGTTTCTGGGATTATAGGCATGTGCCACCACGCCCAGCTAATTTTGTATTTTTAGTAGAGACGGGCTTTCTCCATGTTGGTGAGGCTGGTCTCGAACTCCTGACCTCGGGTAATCCACCTGCCTTAGACTCCCAAAGTGCTGGCATTACAGGCATGAGCCATCATGCCTGGCCTACCCAAAGTTTTTGATAATCGTGGGCAGCACCACTTGTCCCTCCACTATTCAGCCTAGTCCGCATTCTGGGTAAGTTGGTTTCCTTTCTGTCTTCCATAGGTTCACAGACACAGAGCACTTTAATTTCCTTACACTTTTAGGTCATATGGCTTCAGAGTAGAATTGTTTTCCTCTCTTGACAGCTCCCCAAACCTTAGCAATCTTTGAAGACACAATTCAGCGTCCCAGGTACACAAATAATTCCATCTAACCATTCTAGGCCCATCATTAATGCTGAAGGCCAAGTTCTTTTCCCCCGAGCAGCTAATATACATTGAAAACATTGATAGTTGTTTAGTAAATACCTACTGATAATGGATTCATTAGATTTTTGACTTTCTTCTCTTTATTTTCATTACTTTGCCATGTACTTCAGACTTGCAAGAACATGGAAGATTATATTCTGAAGAAATTTTTATTCTTATTCCTCCCACTGGGAGCATATTAGAAAGTACTGTCTCCCTTAATTCCTTGGGACCCCCCACAGATACCAAAATCCATGGAGACTCAAGTCCCTTATAGGAAATAGTGTAGTATTTGCATATAAACTATGCACATCCTCCTGTATGCTTTAAATCATCTCTAGATTAGGTATAATATCTAATGCAATTTAAATGCTATATAAATAGTAGTTATATTGTGTTGTTTAGAGAATAATGACAAGAACAAAAAGTCTGCACATGTTCAGTACAGATGCAGTCATTGTAGGCCTAACTGCATTTTCTTTCAGTGGTTGGTTGAATCTGCAGATGCAGTGCAGAGTGTGTACCATCCTCATTACTTAATGCAGTGTCCCACCTGTGGGAATCAGTTAACCAGCTACAAACAACATGAGCAAAATGTAATAACACATCCAACCAACAAACAAAAGCTCCCAAGTTAAAAGCAACATACATCTAGAATGAGTAAAATAAACTCTTAATTAGAAAGATATTCATGACAGACAGTGACCTAATAGTTGGATGCTATCAAACAGATTAACTCAAAAGTCTGGGAAAGGGGATTTCTAAAAAGCATGGGAGGTTGAGTTTAATAATCTGGGATCCTATTATAAATTATTTGAATTTAACTAATTATAAAAACGATTTTAGTAGTACTGGGAGGTGGGTATTTTTGTTTTTGTTTTTTACAGATAGGATCTGGCTCTGTTGCCAAGGCCTGAGGGCAGTGGCATGATCTTGGCTGACTGCACACTGAAGTGATCATCCCTCCTCAGTCTCCCAGTAGCTGGGACTACAGTTGCGCACCAGCACACCTGCCTAATATTTTGTATTTTAATGTTTTTTGTAAAGATAGGGTCTCACTATGTTGCCCAGGCTGGTCTTGAACTCTTGAACTCTAGTGATCCTCCTGCTTTGGCTGTCCAAAGTGTTGGAATTACAGATGTGAGCCTCTGTGCTCAGCCAAGCTAGTTTTTTAAAAATATATATATTACAAATGCTTACAGCCAGAGTTAGAAGATTAATTCAAAGAAATATGAAAATTACTTATTATTAGTTGATTGCTTGGTAAAAATCAAATGGATAGGTTTTTGAGCTGGCTTGGATCTGTGGACACAGACACAGAGCACTTTGAAAATCAGTCTTGTTCTTAGAACGTGCATCTATGATTTAATTAACCTGTATGCTTAAATGGGATGGCTACAGTACATATTTTAATAAACAAATATTTATGTACCCATCAGTCTTGTCAATTTTCCTGTCTGTGATTTGTTAACCTTTGGTACATCAAGAGGAGCAGTGATTGTATTGCCCTCTAGGGAGTCCCAGGGAGCTCTACCACTGCAGGGAACCCCTGCCAAGGACAGAAACTAGACTGTCTTTGCAGGGGCCTATTTTCAGACAATCAGAATTGATATTTCACAAGCACGCACCAATACAGAAGTTCTAACTATAAGCTGGCAGGCATCTGTTCTCATTGTTTGTTATCTACATTTTGTTAGTTGCTAAATATCTTGAAAGATACTCCTCAACAATGTTTGCACACCACATGCTTGGGTTAAGTAAACCAAATATCTAATAACTGTAATTTATTTTTCATTTTAGTGTAATCCTTGATCCGTATCCAGAGAAACCATGTAATTTTGTGTTTTTATTATTTGTATTTCAGTGTGCTCAGCCTAGGAAGAAAATTTTGAAACGTAGATAGAAGATGTACTCAGCTATAAAACTATTCAGATGTGTACACATTTCATTTGTAATAGGTATGTAAAACTTGGTAAAAAATGTCATTAATTTGTAAGAATTTAGGGAAGTTTTAATTATAAGATCCTTAAAAATTAATGCAGTGCTGCCTTTTTGAAGTGGATAGAGTGAGATATTTTCTGGTTTATGAAAGTCTTCTAAGCAAGCTTATTTGTTGCTTACAAGTAAATAAATACTTTGAAAATGTTTGAAAGAAGTTCATTCACTTATGGTACATGTTACTTTTGGAGTTATTTTTATTTTTTCTAATTAGGGAGACAACCTTTTTTCCCTCCCACAGGGCATAAAAAAGAAACTTCTACCTTACCTAAAAGAACATACATTTTTAAATCAACAACGTCTGCATCAAAATTTTGTACATATCAATAAGTGTCTGGAGTACTTTAGAGTTATAATCCCAGAGATATCTTGTGCTTAAATTGAACATGTCATGATAAAAGTGTGATTCCTTTAGGTCTGAGTTTTCCTGATTCATTGTTCAGCAATGAATTTTTCATAAACTTATTGACTGTTTTGCCACATCTTCCTTTAGCCAGGAACATACCTAACTGCTCCAAGGAGCATTAGAGAGCAGAACATTGGATGGTAGGCAAGAGACGGAGGACTTGGGGTCATTTGGATCTTTATTTGGGCATTTAAGAACCAGTGTCATCAAGAGCTGCACTCAAAATCCTATGCTGGTCCACAGCAAGGGTGACCCTAATCATATCCACGAAAAAGCCTTGTCCTCTTTTGAGGTAATATATTGGATCCATTCACAAGAGCAATGGTATTGTTATTAATATCCTTCTCCTTAATGTTATTATGCTTATTTGAGATAATTACATGAGCTAAAATCACTCATGCACAACTCCCTTGTGTGGGGGAAGCAGATAGTGAAAAGCATGAAAGAGTTTGTCTGTAGTATGGTTTGAGCTTCTCTCCTTGTCCTCTCTGCGTTGGTTGCCTGAATCTTGTTTAGTGTGACTGATCATTCTAGAGGCTGGGGGAAGCATGGAGATGAAGTGTGGAGGTTATGATGAAGAAAGAAACACCCTGTCAGATTTCAGGGTGAAATTGATCTTCAGTGAGGCCTCCCCCACACACCCCCACTTCCACTGTTTCACAACTTGTATTCCCAGAATGTGAGTATCAAGATTTCATTTGCTTTGGAGCTCTTCCAGAAATTAACAGCATTAAGAAGAACCATTCTATTAAGTAAGGATGGTGTCCAATAAAAGCAATGAATGATTGGAAAATGGACTGTTTTAATGCTGTTCAGTAAAACCACCATGAATGTTCTTAATTATGCAATTCCATCCTTCCTGTGTAATTGGTTCATTCAATTTTTTTCTCTCATGCCATAGAATAATCTGAATTAGGGGTAAGAGTCTTTTAATATTGTTATATTTGATTAATATTTGAAGATGATGAGGTGAAATATGTAAAAGTGTAGGATGATTTGGACTCCCTTAGACAACCGAAGAGCATAAAGTCTCATAGGACTGACAATAATGGAAAAATAATTATACTCTTCAGAGGCATCTAAGCTCTGCTCTCAAGAATAGAGCACTCCATTTCTTAAAAGTTTAATCGTCTGGTTTGAATCATTAATACAATCACATATTCAAAATACAGTCATGTGTCAGTTGACAATGAGGATACCTTCTGAGAAATGCGCCGTTAGGCAATTTTGTCCCTGTATGAACGTCATAGCATGTACTTACACAAACCTAAATGTTCTAGCCTACTACATGCCTAGGCTGTTTGGTATAACCTATTGCTCTAGACTACCAATTTGTACAGCATGTTACTGAACAAAATATTGTAGGCAATTGTAACACAATGGTAAGTATTTTTATATCTACATATATCTAAAAGAAAAGGTACAGTACAAATAAGGTATAAAAGATTTTTAATATGACACACCTGTGTGGGGCACTTAACAGTAAATGGAGCTTGCAGGACTGGAAGTTGGGTGAGTCCATGAGGGAGTGGTGCATGAACGTGAAGGCCTAGAACATGACTGTACAGTACTGTAGAGTTTATAAACACTAGACCTACGCAACACTAAATTCATTTTAGAAAATTTCTTTCTTCACTAATAAATCAAACTTAGCTTCCCGTACCACATTTTTTACTTTATAAACTAAAAATTTTTTTAAATGTTTTGACCCTTTTGTAACAACAGCGAGCTAAAAACACAAACACATTGTACGGCTGTACTAAAATATTTTTATATCCTTATTCTATAAAATTTTTCCTATTTAAAAAAATTTTATTTTTTCTACTTTTCAAACTTTTTTGTTAAAAAGCAGACACAAACATACACATTAGCCTAGACCTACACAGGGTCAAAATTGTCAAGATGTACCTAGGTGATGGGAATTTTTCAGCTCCATTATAATCTTATGGGATCACCAGCATATATGCAGTCCATTGCTGACTGGAACATCCCTATACAGCACATGAATGACTTGTACAATAAAAACTCAAGAGGTTCAAAGAGGTAAATGGGGAAAAATCTTCCTTTTCTGGCACTCAAAGCAATCAATATTAGTAGGTGTGCATCATGCTCTCAGAGATGTTTTATGTACATTCAAGCAAATACATGTAAGCTTTCATTTGTTTTTCTCTTATTTGCGTGAAAAGCAGCAGTCTCTATTAAAACTCCGTATGCGAGCACCTAGTTTAGGTAATGGGAGTATGCGGGTGAACAAAACAAAGTCTGGCTGGGAAATTTCCATTTCTGTGGTAGGAAGTAGGCACCAAGCAAGCAATGAGCAAGGCGGCTTCATGTAGTGAGTGTGTGACTCTGACTGTCATAGAATGCGGTGCTGGCTCGCTGAGATGGGATAGTCATGAAGGTTCACCAGAGAAGTAAGAATTTCAAAGAAAGAAGACACTTTTTCCTCTTGCATTCATCTGGCTAAACACGTAGTTAAACTGAGCAGTTAACCTCCACACAGGCCCACAAAACACATGTGGAGACACATCAGTCGAAGCACACTTCAACATGCCAACTCCTCGTTGCAATTTGGTGACCAAAAATTTCAAATGCATGCTCACCACTGCCTGACCGTGCTTGAAACCACTATGCTATACTCCTCTTGGATGCAAAAAGCTATAGATAATAGAGGCCCTGAAGAATTCATTCTCAGATATGATATTTCATGAAATGTTTACCAAGAGGTTGGGACTATACCATTCACAGCTGTTTCTCATCTGTTCTCACTGCTTTGATCATATCATTTGGTACTTCTACAAAACCAGCAATTGAATAGGGAGGATTAGATTGTTCTCTTACTGTGGTCAGTATGCCAAGAAAGTTGGAATGGGAAGCAGAGGACAGATTTCTAAAATAATGATTCTGAAGGATGCTAGCATGATGGTAAGACCAGCAGAAATTCACAGACGAATCAATTGAGGTGCAAATTGGGATACAAATTTTTTTTTAATCTGTGCACTATATTAGTCCATTGTCACACTGCTATGAAGAAATACTTGAGACTGGGTAATTTATAAAGGAAAGAGTCTTAATTGACTCACAGTTCTACATTTGCTGAGGTGGCCTCAGGAAACTTACAATCATTGTGGAAAGCAAAGAAGAAGCAGGCGCCTTCTTCACAGGGCATAAGTATGGAGTGAGTGCAAACAGGGGAAATGCCAGATGCTTATAAAACCATCAGATCTCATGAGACCCACTCACTATCATGAGAAAAGCATGGGGAAAACTGCCCCATGACCCATTTACCTCCACCTGTTCTCGCCCTTGACAAATGGGGATTATAATTCAAGATGAGATTTGGGCTGTGATATAGAACCAAACTATATCATGCACATTTAGACATTTTAAAAAATCCTAACTTTCATCACCAAATATCTTGGATACTAACTATAACTGGTTATTGGATTAGCTTTTTCAATTTTCTTCCAAATGTGTAGTAAAATCTAGAAATATCCCTAAAAGGCTATTTGCTGTACTTTCCTATAGCTGTGTGAAAACATTAATTTCCATGTCTTGGAAATAATTGAGGAGTGTATGGGTTAGCTTAGAAATGTTGGTCACTTCTAAGAGTGACCAAATACAAGCCAATTGAGGCTTGCTGTCAGATGAAACTCTCCTGGAAGTAATATATTGTTCAATGGCACAAAACTTACTTAAGATTTATATGGCAATTTTATCCTCATTAAAGGCCTTAATTATCATCAGATTGTAAAAAGATGTAAAAGGAGAAGAATGTTAGGTTAATTTTGAAGCAGTTCCTTTCCTTTTCTCCCTTACCACATGATATAGGAAGGTGCCCTCTGTATTAGTTCTTTTTCACGCTGCACAAAGACAAACCTGAGACTGGGAAAAAAAAAGAGACTCAATTGGACTTACAGTTCCACATGGCTGGGGAGGCATCAGAATCATGGTGAGAGGTGAAAGGCACTTCTTACATGGCAGTGGCAAGAGAAAATGAGGAAGAAGCAAAAGTGGAAATCCTGATAAACCCATCAGATCTTGTGAGACTTACTCATTATCATAATAATAGGATGGGAAAGACTGGACCCCATGATTCAATTATCTCCTCTTGGGTCGCTCCCATGACATGTGGGAATTCTGGGAGATAGAATTCAAGTTGAGATTTGGGTGGGGACACAGCCAAACCATATCATATAGTCCCTTATCACATCTTATAGATAATCCGTCCTTCACATCCATGGGTTTTACATCCATAGATTCCACCAGCAGTGGCTAGAAAATACAAGGGGGAAAAGAAAGTGTTCGCATTGAACGTGTACAGACTTTTTTCTGGTCATTAATCCCTAACAATACAGTATAATAAATTTTTATGTATTAATAGCATTTCCATGGTATTAGGTACTGTAAGTAATCTAGACGTGATTTAAAGTATATGGGAGGTATGTGTATATGCAATTACTACACCATTTTATATAAGGGATTTGCAGTATTTTCAGATTTTGTTCTCTGCAAGGGGATCCTGAAATCAATCCTGCATACATAGTGAGGGATGACTATATTTATGTTTCTCATAGTAGGAATGGAGGAAAGAAGTTCCTCCCTCACCCCACTGCAACCAATTGTTTGTGCTTTCCAGTTGTTTGGATCTTAGATATATGGAATTTCCCACCTCTAGTTAGCCAGCTCTGGAATAAAGCCAAAGTTCCTTGCACTGCTATTACTGCTGTTAGGCCTTTCTCAGCAGACTTCAGATATGAGCCCTTTCAGGTAAAAAGCAAGTGGACTTTTATTTCAGATCACTTTTATATCTATTATCAGATCTCACCCCCAGAAATCCCAATGGGGAGGGGCAGCTCAAACAGTTGTATTGATAGACTGGTGGAAGCACCAAGATATTGGATGTCCAGTTCAGGGCTGCCCAGGATTAGAGACTGCCGTGCGGTCCTTGACATATAAGTTAGATGCTTTCCATGGAATGGGTCTCCTAAGAGCTGGACTGAGAAAGTGAGCTCCTAGAGAACTAGAAATTCCCCCGAAGGTATGAAGCAATGCCTGCAGATTATATCTAATGCCAGAGGAATTCCAATTCTTTGTAAAAAAAGGCAATGAGCATGGGAAACATCGGGTGCTATTCACTTCCCTTTTTTCATGAGAAATGAAAATCTTCTTTTCTGAAGCCCTTTTCCTCCATCAGGGCCTGGGATGGTGGGTGGAAGGTCAGCAGGAAGGGTACTGGAGCTGACTTTGTATTTATGATTTTATGCAGAGTGATTTGGGTTACTAGCATCTGTGAACACATTCTGTATCCCCAGTGCAACAATAAGTTCTTCTCTTCGTCCCACACAACCAAGCTGGCCCAGGACAGATTCCAAAGTTAAACATTTGTTTGCCAAATGAAGACAAAGTTCAGAAAATGCTTCAAGGTCTCTCCCTCTATCTCTTTGCTTTCTTCTGCCTAACTCTCTGGTTTATTCCCAAGGAGCACTGCAAATTCACTCTTGGTTTGGACAGCACTTGGGGCAGGTATACTACTTTACGTTCTTTAAATGCCAGAAAACAACATATCTGTTTCCTTTCAAAGGTTAACCCTCCTTGGCTAGGGGTAGGGAGTTGTTTATAGAAGACTGGATCAGATCATGCCTGCTGTGCAGTTACCTAAGTGAAGGAAGAACAGACTAGAAATTAGCCATCTCACAGTTTTATTGCCTGGGGGTGGAGAAAGGGAAGACTGAATATGACTGCAGTTTGACAGAACACACAAATCCAGAGAAACTTCTGGAAAGTTTTCTCACAACTTTACCAGTGCTCTTTCACTTGCCTGAGGTCATTTCCTCTTATCTTATAATACATTGTTTTCTAAGAGAAATTTCATAAAAGAAAGCCTTTTTTAATAGCCCAGGTGAAGCTCCTGTGGTGAAAACAATAAAAATTCTCATTTGAAAGTGATTCTTTTTCCACTTCTAGGACAACCAGGGGAATAAAATCATACCATGTACAACAGCCCAGACCTTATGATTGTCAAGGCCAAGTTAAATTTGAAGGTTCAGAGGCTCAAAAGCATCACAACTGGTTCTAAACCCAGAAGGCTTGCTTCAGTGGGATTCTTTTGAAGTAAAATCTACATCTAGTTACAGGGAACACTTTTTGCCATCCACCCAATATTTACATTTCCTTGGCGCTTTCAGCATCCATTCTATTTTCTTCTGTCCTCAGGTTCTGTTTCTTTTCTTCGCTGTTCTCTGCAGGTTCTAGATGATCCATGTTGTCCTTTGTGTAATAGATTATTATTTTTGGTGGTGGAAAATGGGATAAGACAAGAAGACAGAGATGAAAATCTGGACAGATAAGTGACTTTTCAAAAATGATCCTTAATACTCTATGACATAAAGGAAAAATCATTCTAAAAATGTGTTTTGAAGCCAACTGTATTAGTTAGTTCTTGCACTGCTATAAAGAACTGTTGGAGACTGGAGACTTTTTTTATAACGAAAAGAGGTTTAATTGATTCACAGTTCTGCATGGCTAGGGAGGCCTCGGGAGACTTAGAATCATGGCAGAAGGGGAAGCAGGCACATCTTATATGGCGGCAGGTGAGGGAGACAGCATGTAAAGCCCAAGGGAAACTGCCATTTATAAAATCATCAGATCTTTTGAGAACTCCCTCAGTATGGTGAGAACAACATGAAGAAATTGGCCCCATGGTCCAGTCATCTCCAACTAGGTCTCTCCCTCAACATCTGGGGATTACAATTCAAGTTGAGATTTGGATGGGGACACAAAGACTAACCATAGCACATCCCTCCTAGACAGACAGTAGAGTCTTGTTTTTATGCTTCAGCTCTGCATGTGGGAAGCAGAATGAATCCATAGGAATGTGACAATCCTGTACAGTTCCCTGGCCAATCTTACTGCTTCATGTTTTAAAGAATCTCTTCATAAATTGTCAGCCATTGTTAGCTAAATGATTAAAAAGAGAAGAGAAATATTTAGCCTCTTGAGTGAGTTGGATATATGGTAGTAGACAAGTCAGATGAAGTTTTCTTCCAGAATGCATGACATGCTTCGTATGGGAAAGATATTTCCTCAATATCCCGAAGGTCGTGCTCCGGACTCTTCTAGAGCTCTGATTCTTTCGTCCCTTGTTTGGCCTCGCAGGTGCTCTATCAACCCTAACTTACCCTCCTAGGCTTATCTGTTACTAAAGCTTCCAGATATTCCCCTTTGACAGGGAATAACTTGCCATTTCCAAAAGATATTCTGTGTTCTTTTGCCCTAGTGTCTCTGTCCACCACTGGGAATGCTATTCTGCACCATCCTCCTTTCCTGGTCAAATTCTGATCCACTGTTGAATGGAAATGTTATCTTCAACTTGTGAAGCAGTTTGCAACCCTTCCAGATGGACATACCCCTTGCTCGTTGGTGACCCCAAGCCTTCCATGAACGTCACCTCCTGGCTTGTTAGGTCGTGGCTGGGAATGTGCGTGACTGTCTCCACAGGTGGTTTCCTGAGAGCAGCTTCCATAGTAGCCTTACTCATCACTGTGTCCTCCAGTCTTCCTAGCACAGGGCCATCTTGCTGCACATGCTCCATGTATGTTTATTAAATTCACTGGAATGTGATAACATTGTTAATGATCATGCAGGGGTGTAAGAACAACATAATACAGAAATATGCTAAATGGAGAAGGAAAAGCCTAAACACAGTGAGATTTTTGAAAGACTCAAGGGATGTGCCTAGTGCCTTTACTAAAAGAAAAATAGAAAGGAGAAAGTGATGCACTTTTGAAAGAATTAATTGTTTTTTCTAGCTTTCTAATGGGCTTGAAAATTGCTTTCTGTAGAGGAATCATGGGCTATCTGAATGGAAAGGATCCCCACCTCCATGATAACAGGAAGTCCCGTAGCACCCACAAAAGGTGCAAGCACCCAGGTACCCACTGATGACAGTTGGATCGCCTATCAGAGTAAGGACTTGAGAGGTCACCTTTAGTAGATTTCTTACTGAAAAAAACCTGCAGAACGAATGGAAGCACAAGGCAGCACACTCCCAGGCTTTTCAAGTACAGCAGTTAAGTAAATAATTTTACACACTCAGGTAGGCCAAGAATTTTCTGGATTGATTATTCACTGTAGATAAACATTTATGGAGCCAGAAAAGGCACTGGGGTAACAACAGTGAAAAGGACAGATAGCATTTCTTTTCCTGTCCGCCCTGGAACACTGCTGGCTACATTTGCCATTTTTCTGTTAATCAAACTTCCTGTTATAAACCTGTGGTAAGAGGATTGGGTTTCAGCTATTCCCAGAAGTGTCATGAAAGAAAATATGCCACCAACCAGCAGACAAAAAAATTAACCACCTGGGAAAATTAATAGAATTGTGCTTAAATGAAGGTGTTACATTTTTTAAAAAATACTATGAGTCCTGCCCCATTCTCAGAAAATTAGATCTATATTTTTACATCTTTCTAAGTGCAGCTGGGGATGGAAGTGAGTAGGTTCCACCTCCAAGGCTGAGTGGCTTCAAATGTCTCCCGCTGAGGGGGTTGGGTGGCTCATCCATGCTTTAATTTAGAATAGTCTCTGTCCCAAGCTCTCTGAGCTTGGGTGAGAAAGATGAGCCATTGCTGTCTGTTTCCCACACTCTGATTTATTCCTTCACCTACAGAGGCCTAGCTCAGTACCTTGCATATAGCAAATGCTCAATAAATATTTGCCATATTCATAATTGACAGCCATTTAAATGAGAAGCAGAAATGTGACATTTATAAATGTCCACATTTGTTGGGCACGGTTACAGGCAATACAGCCTCAGGAAAGAAGCCATAGGTCTTTGGCAACCTAACACTTTGGGAAAAGAGAAATTTCTGATCTTGGAATTTATATTTTAGAGTCCTGTTGCTCAAAGTGGGCCAACGATAGGCTATCACTGTGTGATCAAAAATCAGAGGAGGTGGATATAATGTAGTGTAAAATGCAAAATTCACAAGAAAATAAAGCTCAACCCTTCAGAGAAACTTTACTTGCCAGTAGACCAACAGCTTTTGCAAAGTGGTTTTTAAGGAGAGTTTCCAAGAAATTAATGAGCGATGTCTACTTCATGCACAAAATCCATGCTGCTGGGGCAGCTCACAGCTTATTTTCTATACTCATGGGTTTTTTTTTGGGGGGGAGGGGGATCTCCCTTTCCCAGATCACTTGAAATCTTCTAAGGTTTCTAAAGTTTCCATCTTCAGTCTCTCTCATGCCAGCCCAATAATACACATAGTGATAAAGACAGACTTTTGAAGTTATTATCTGGATATTTCAGACCACAACCTCACATATCTAAATAATTCTGGCAGAACTGTGTTTTCTCATGCAAGAGCAAGATAAATATTTGAGTTGCCATTTCACATGTGACTGCAGATACTGACTGCAGGTTTCCAGAAGCCTAGGGAGGGTGGAGCAGGGTGGAGGGATAGAATGGTAATGCCTTATACAAAAGTAGTGAAATGCTTTTGTGAGCAAAGAGTTCAGGTTACAAAAGTATCATTTTAAAGTGAAAGCTACAATGCAAAGTGCATAATTTTGCAACTGGTTCTCTTCATCCTCCAGCATTATAGTTGCCTAGATGAGAATGCTTATCTTCTTAAAATGCATTCTCTGCCTTCAGGTTAGATGATGTGCTTTATAGATGAGAAATGGAAAAGAAAATAACAATTTCTTCATATTTAGCAAGGTTTCCTAGGTGGTATCTTTATGTTTCTCAAGTCTTTCCACATCAGACCTACCAATCTTTCATCTCACCTATCACCATGACTGGGTTAGTTTAGCATATATTTTCAGTTACTAAAATGTTTCAGACACTGTATCAGGCGTGATGGATTCAAAGATGAATGAAACAACCCTTGTCCACTAACAGCTATATTCCCAGATGATTTCAGCATAGTAGGTAAGTGCTAAGATAGAAGTAGGAACCTGAGGGGTTTCCAGAAAACAGCTACAAGCATCTACCAAAAGGTGGTGCCGTTATAATGCTTTCTCATACATTTTTCTTTTCTCCTATGTTGCTTTCAAATTCCTTGAAAGCAGGATCCGTGTACTTGCTACTTCCCTACTTCTCTCCTAGATGACATTCTCAATAAATGTTAACCAAAATGGTTCCAGATCCATGGTTTACAATGCTGTCACTTTATTATTGGCTTTTTGTGAAGTTCTTACAATTTAGACTCTGACAACACCAGGAGAAAGAGAGACCACCAAATTCAGGTTGGTTGGCAAATTCGTTATCTGCCATTAGTATTGTACCTCTCTGAAAGACCAAGAACACTTACTTGCTTCAGCAGTAACAAGAGCTCCGTGGGGGGCTTAATTTGGAAATACTATTGAGTGTGCATTACTACAATGTTATTGGGAAGAGCATGTGTGATGTTCAATGTGATCTTGTGGTAGATTGTGGTAGATCAGAAAGGGACCACAAGCACAATAGTTGCTGTTTAATGATGTATGAAAAAGCCTGGTAAAGTGCAGCATTAAGAAAAGCTGAAACAGGTGCAGAACGAAGACCTGATAAAATATTGAGACCTTTGTGGCCAAGGCCACGTCTCCTAACTTGGAAAGTGATGAGCATCAAGTGCCTTCACAGAGTACAGAAACTAAGGTAGATCCATGGAGTCATAGAAATGGATAAGAATGCTGCCTTTGGAAAAGGAAGTGACTAATGAGACAAATAAGGCTTTCACCTGGAAATGTTCATAAAGCCTCTTGCTCTTCAGTCCATGTGTAGTTTACTTTTAAATCCCCTGTTTTGTCAATCTACTGAAGGAAACCTACAAACTTAGAAAACAAACATAGTCAACAAAAGTAATCTGTATTAGTTAGAGTTGCAAATAATAAGTAGGTCTTGGATCCTTTCAAGAAATGTCAACGGCAAAACTCCTATTACTGTTATTGTTCTGCTTTTAGAAACACAAACTAATAGTTGCAATATCTTTGGTTTAAGATGCTTAGTATAATATGAGACACTAAACTTATCTGTATTGTTCTAATAGGTGGCTTATAAGCTGTGAGTTTAAAGAAAAGCTGTTAAAAATAATAAAAGTCTGTATCTCCTTGCTTACTAGAAGGAGAGTTTCAAGGTCTATTTTCCTCATAATTTCTATCTAATCAGTCATGTTTCTTGTCTTGATGAATTATGGTCTTATGCATTGACATTTATGCGTATTTCTTGATACGGCTAAAGGGTAAGTCCAAGACATAGTATTATCCAGATCTTACATGAACATCTCTTCAACTTGTTCTGTTGCTTTGTGTAGACACCAAATTCAGTGAGGGACATGAATCCTATCCCTGAAACACTTAAAGCAGGATTGGTGAAAGAAAACATAACTATACTTAGAACATTGTTTAGAAAGATAGGGCAAGAAAGTAAAGGTTTTATCCTTTTTTTCTGTTTCCAAATGAATTATACTGACAAGAAGTATGCTAGTTTGAAAGAAAGGAAAGCTAACTCTATGTTATTCAGGAAAGTTGGTGGATGTGAAATTGGCAGTGGCTCTGAAGGAGCCAGATTTTGAAGGCAAAGAAGGAAACAGAAGGACCTATTACATGGAGATGAACCCCAGCAAATAAGCATGGAAGATGTCCAGATAGGCTGGGGAAATGGAAATAATATATAAACCAGATTGGATGGAGCAGATGATATGCAGGTGTTGTAGAACTGTTTATAACAGAGGCATGAGTTAAGTTAGATAGTGATCACTTTTTATGTCAGCCTAAGGAGTTAGCATTTTATCCAACATCTAAGGTATTATCTATTGCTAAAGTATTTCAAGATTGCCTTGGTCAATAATAACAGAATGTTTAAAAATTTTTACCCCCAAAATGGAATGTTGGCTCTTATTTCAAATATTTCTCCATAAGACAAATGGAACATTTGAATGTTTATACTTTTTGTCACTGTTTATACCAAGCGCATTTTTATTTATTTTATGTGATTGATCTTTAAATAGTGCTGGAGTATATTGTCTAGTCCAATCTGTTGGCAGAGATGGAAAAATGTCTGAATGCTTTTGTGACATAAAAATTTATTTGGGAACTTAAATAGAAACCTCAAAAGGAATGCACATAGGATATTATTGATTTTATCTTTTATTTTTGTTTTCTATTGCAACTGAGCATTTAAGGAGGAGTCACTTAAAGCAAGAACTCTGATCATAAATTATTCTATGGAAGGGCCATTGTTAAAGTTCTGGCAGAGCTAAAAGGCTCCAAAGTAGAGTGTCTTTTGTGCATGAGACTCATAAATACAGTTAACCAAATCCTCATCTTATTTTACTCTTCATTTATCCCCATGAGGGTGTTTACTTTAGGTAAAGGAATATTTTGTTTTACTGTTAATATCTGAATTGAGCCAACATGTTGGGGCATGGTATGTTTGAAAGTAGCTGATAGACAGCAACTAATGTAGAACATTAGTTAATCAAAGGGCTTGAGTTATTTCATTGTTCAAATTGATTGGAAGTTTTCCATTCCTTGCCCCATGTATAAGGGAGCAAGGCCCCTATGATTGCATGGGCATCTCTAGAAGGAAAGTCGTAAGGGCTACACATATGGCAAACAGTAGACAGATTCATCATGCCCAGGTTCTGCTGCTATTTGTCACCCAGGTCAGCATCTTGCATCTACCTGGATCCAAAGTATTTGACACTTACTCACTGTGCAATAGCTATTTTAGAATTAAGACTATTTACGTGTTTCCCTTGGATGCCAATGGAAGCTAAAAACAGTGGCTCATTTGTGGACTTGAAAATCCCAAACCGTAAACCTGAAAGCCATATTCTTTTTATTCCACTTTTCTTCCTAGTCACTCTTCTCTCTCCCTCTACTTCACCTCCCTTCCTCTCAGCTCTTTTCATTACATTGTTTTCTCCAGTCATTAATATCTCACTCCACCTGAGAAAAGAGAGGAAGCGAGCTAAAACCAATTTTTTGTTTTCCATTTTGGGGGTCAATTTTGAGCCTTTTGATATACAACTGCTGAAAGGGAAGATTGTATCTTGTTTTTTACCTGTAGAAACTCTTGCATGAGGCAGCTTTCACATTCCTATGGTGGCCACCTAATATTTTCTTGCCTCCTGATTCCATCTGAATCCGTGGAAATTATAAGTCCACATATTACTTGGACCTAAAGAAGGAGTTTTTTTTTTTTTTTTTAATCTCTACTGTCTTCCATAAAATATTTAGGCACCTAAATGCCTCAGTTACATTTGGATACAGCCAACATGACTATAAACTCTTCAAATTTCACTGAATCCTATTTCCAGTGTTTTTATATCTTCTGCTAATCTTTGGGAGGATGCATTCTATAGCCTCCATGTCAGCATGCACATTGCAGTGTTTGCTGATTTCCAAATTGGCAGAGGGAAAGTGAGAAAGCGTTCAGTAACAACCTGCAAAACCTTTCCTAGCTATGTTTCTCCTTAACCTAATGGTCCCACATGTTTTAAGCCCATATTTTAAAGTACTGGTAAGGGTGGCTTAAGAGCCACAGATGGTTCCCCAGACATGAGATCATCACACTTATAACTCTCTACCTTTTATTCCCATGTCATTTTGCACAGCACTTTTGCAGACAGTGAACACAAGAGTTTTGAGAGGGTTCTTTGCTCCAGTGCATGAGACCTCATCTTCTGTCTCAGCCTCCAGGAGACCTAGGACACATGCCCTTTGGGGACAATTCTGGCTGTTTCTACGCTACAGTTTACACAGTCTTCTTTTCAAGAATCCCTTTTATCAATGAAATTAAATGTACTTGAGTAGCCTGGGTAACACAGTGTGATCCTATCTCTACATAAATATAAAATAAAAGTTAGCTGGGCACAGATAGAGTACACACCTGTAGTCCTAACTACCTAGGTGGCTGAGGATTGCTTGAGCCCAGGAGTCAGAGGCTGCAGTGAATCATGCCACTGCATTCCAACCTGGGTAAAAGAGCAAGATTCTGTCTTTAAAAACAAAAAAATTAATGAAGGACATGATTTTTTCTTCCTCCTCAGTTCAATTTTAAATACATATTTTGAAAAGTGTTATATATGCTGTATTATAAGTTTGCTTTTATGAAAAAGGACGAGTTTGAATCCTGTTATTATGATTGCGTGCTTTATCAGGAAGGTGCAAGGATTGTCAGGATTTGTATTTTACTTTCATAGAAAGAAAAAAGGCAGGGCCTGGGCTAAGTGCTTTATTTATATTACCTAATTTATTTAACCCCCCTCCAGTAACTTTATGAGCATGGTATTTTTTTTTTTCACATTATGAAAGAGGAAACAAAATCCCAAGAAAGTTTAAGTGAGTTGATCAAGGTCACACAGCTCATATTGGGTGGAGCAGAATCCCAGTCCTGCAGTTCTGATACACAAATGAGTAAATAAAAAAGAAAGCCATTCCCTTTCTTCTGCACAATGCAGTCTCCCTAATGCATAATTTGCTTTTTAACTCTTGTGTTTTAAATGTCTTAATCTTTGGATTAGATGCTTTCTCATTTTTCTTTTTAAAGAAAAAAAGAAACGAAAAGAAAAAAAAAGCATCTCTACTTTTTTGACCTTCTACAAACATGAAAAGCACTTAACTGCAGAGATGGGGAATATAGGATGTCGGAAAAGTCAGAGGTGTTCACGAGGTCCCCTCTGTGTTTTGACTAAAGGGCTCGGTAGGGCAATGCAGTACTCAGGCCTTCCTGAAAGCAAGAAGCTCTCTGGAGAAGTGTTCCCTGCCCATAAATAAAAGGTGCAATGAAAATTCAGGGACACTGAACATTGGGGGAAGGGTTGGACAGAAGCTGACAAAGGTCCCTACAGCACCAGACCCCACAGCAGCCCCTCTCCTCTTTCTACCAGCACCCTGCCTGTCCTCTCCCCAGGCTTCTGGCTCTTTCACTGACGATATCTCATTCTATTTTCAAAAGAACGTTGAGCTAAATAGACCTGTTATCTCCATTTCATAGATGAGAAAACTTGGGTTTAGCCAGGTAGCTAATTTGTCTATGGCTTTGCAGTTACTAAGTAGTAGAGCTGGTTTGGAATGGGGGACCAGCTGTGAGACCAGAGTTTCCTGGGGTGTGGGGCTTTCAGTGCCAAACCTCTGACAGTCCCAGTACTCTGGGACCACTGGTCATCCGAGAATGGAAACTGGAGGTGCCTGACTCCAGCCCTTATGCTTAACATCTTCATGGCACCATCCCATAACATTTCCCTTTTAACTCAAAATCAGTGATGTCATTCAATTTATGCAAAATAAGAACAAGCGCCTGCCAGTTCTAGAAGGGTTCTTCAGCAATGGGTTTGCAACTTCTTCCTCTATCCTTCTGCAAATCCTTTTCCTTCCTTCTGTGCCCATCTCTTCTTCTCCCTAAGTAGCTGGTGGCCATAGGTGGCTTGAGCATCTTACTCACTGGAGCTCCTGGGAGTGTTGGAATTTGTTAATAGTTCTAGGTTGAAGAAGAGAAGCCAAGCTGCTAGTAGGAATCATTTCTGTGTTATATTTCTGGTAAATTCCTTAACAAATCTCAGAAGAAAAGAACCCTGATCCATAAACCTCCAGTAATGTGCTGTGATTTCTCTTTTACAGTGCTAACTATATATTTTATTCCATGCCTACATTTACACTCACAGTTTCACATTCCTTTTCTTAAAGAAGCACCCCAAAGTTGGATAAGCTTCAGGTCCAACAAGCTCAGATCTGTTTATGGATTTGGATATGGTCCTTTGTGGTTCCACCCAGGTCTCTCTCCCTGTCCTGAACAGGACCTCAAATTATCTCTATCCCTGCTACATACATTCCCTCAACAGAAACTTTTGAGCAATCCCTCAATACCTGCATATTTATTTATAAGTTGCATACATAAGTTACATATAAAAAAGTGTAAAAATTAAAATTTAAAAGATGAGATAAAGTTTTAAAAGATTTTAAAACTTCTACTTATTGTTAAATAAACAGAAGTTTTAGTGCTATCTTCATCCCAAATGGACAATCACTTGGACATTCTTTGGTTGTGCAAACAGTTAGAAGACCATGTTAACCATTGTTTATTGATCTGCGTTTTCTAGACCCAAGTATACAGTAACACTCCAGGGATTGTACAGACGCATGTTAAATATTATGCCTTCTTGAGGCTGCAACTGTCTTTCCCTACCCAAAATTTAGAATTCTTTGATGCAACCTTATTGAACTAATTGATAAGCTTTGTAATAAATAAATGTTACTAGATTGGAGTTTCACAATATATTTTTGAAAATAGTCTCTGCTATTAAAAATGTTTCAAATCCATTTCTCTAATTATTAAATTATGCTCACTAGCTACCACTATAGAAATATATGAGGGGCTCAGCCATTCTAAGAAGATAATAGCCAATAATCACTTATGTAGCATCCCTCCAGAGGCATATGAATTTTAGACAACATTTCTTGAAGATTATCAGGAGTAACTGTAGGATGGTAGGATCAATTAAGAGTATGGGGGGGGTGAGAGTTTTTGAGAGAGTATCAAGATCTCACTTTGCAGATGTTTCTGGGGTACCTACCCACTGGTGAATTGGGCCAGGTTAGCATACTTCTCTTCTAGGGTCATCTCTTCTCAGATATAGCGGCCTGAGCTCAAATCCTTGCTTCGTACAGGTAGGAGGAGGTGACTGCTGAAGTGGAAAGTTGGACCTCTGCATAAAGCTAAGAACTCAGGGTATAACTGCATCTCTGCCACTTACAAACAATATGTGCTTGGACAAGTCACTTTCTGGACTTCACACCCTGCAGCAGGAATCTCAGATCTCTCTTTGAAGCATAGGGGTTGGACAACATCATCTTGAGCTCCTCTGCAACACTAAGGTCTGTGCTTTTATTACTAGAATGTTGCTGTATGCTGGAGAAGCCTGTGGATAGGGTTGGTGCCCGAGTTATAACTCACTTTGTATATGCCCATGTGGGGACTATGCCAGGTGGCTCCACCTTTAAATTTGGGTTTAATCTCATAAACAATTTCCTTTTCCTTCAGTGAATCCCTGATGCACGCATGTCTCTGAATAAGAATTTTTAAAGCCTTTCCCATGGGCAAGTTCTGGTCTGCCTGCCTAACCCTGAATTAAATGAATAATTAGCTGTACATAATGATCTGTATATTAATCCCTGAATCGTAAGATTGAAAAACTCCTTGAGAGGTCTTATATTTTCCTACATGTGTTCTTGCTTTCACATATAAGATTCCCATTATTAAGCCTGTGCTCTCTTTAGCTTTGGCTGTAAACACCCTCCCATTTTTCAAGGGCAGCACTTACATGCCATAACCTCCACAAAAACTTTCTACATTTATTTACCTGATCAGACCCAGCATCCTGCTATGCGTTGGACCTCTTATAGGTTCCTCATCCACTTATCCCTTGAAATATCATCATTCTTGGACATTGCTGCTCCTCCTCTAATATCACATGTCTTTGCTTATTGGCGTTTATTCACCCTTGCTCTTATTAATGCCTTTCTTTTCTCTTTTACCTCCTCCTACTTCTTCCATGTAAACAGGCATCTAACACCCCTCTAGTCTTGGAATCTGAACTTCTTAGGATCATTGTGAGGAACCCAGTAAATGTGTTATTCTTGAAATGCATCAGGGTGGTGTATTTTTCCTTATAAATTGATAGTGCATTTTACTAAAGCCCCCTTCAGTGTTCTGCCTGTATAAAAAGATACCCATTCTGCCAGAATGACCTCTTCTGAATCACTGAGCACCCCAATACAAGCCCTTCTTATCCTCAAACCAGGAAATCCAACCTCCTGTCCTGTATACAGGACGTCTGACATGGCATGAGTTGGAGTTTAACTTCCACTGAGTAGATACTTTGAAGATGAATAATAAAAGTGATTACTGAGATCACCGATGCAGCTTCATGGCACTGTCTAGAGAGGCCCCGAAGGAAAGCCTGAGGACTGCCAGCTACCTAAGATGATAATTAGCTACAAAGCACAGGCGTCAGAAGGACCTGCCTGCAGCCCTTCCTCTCCTGTGCTTACAGAAAGGGAAGCTTGAGGAATGCTTCTGGAGGCTGGTACAGGCATCATTCTCCTTCCTTAGAGCCTTCACAGATGATGGGCACGCTACTGCAATACAGAGATCCCTGGTTCTGTTTATTTATCTGCTTCATGGACTGGGCAGCCAGCAGTGGAGGCTTGTACCTGGTTATGAACTATAGTCAAAGCAGGTAATTGATGTTTTAAATGAGCTCTACAGAAAACAACAGAGGAGAATCATTTGATTTAAATAATGGCTTTTAACATTTGCTTTATGTAATGGAATTGGCCTAATGTAGAATAGAAGCAGAAATTTCAGGGCCCAATGGGGACCCAGTTCAGTATCAGCTATCGTTTATTGAGCACCTACTATGTGCTAGGACTGTGGTAGACACTCCAATATATAACAATTCCTCTGTAAAATGGAGGTTATAATGCCTATCCCCTAAGGGTTGCTGTAAGGATGAAGTGGCTTATTTCACACGATATTTGGCACTTGATGTGCGCTCCTAAATTGCTTTGCCCTTGTTTTGTCTCCACCAAAAGCTGGTGCAGTAACAGGCATCCAACCTAGAATGCCATTTGTCTCCTCAACTTGGAACCTTCAAGGTCTCATGCACAGAAAATAATAGCAATGCTACTGAATTCATAACATGTTACAATTTACATAGCACGTTTGCATGTATTATCCTCTTTAATATTCAAATCCTACTATTGAAGTAAGAATTCATTTCTCCATTTTTAGAGATAAATATTTGGGATTGAGAGCCCTGCAATGACTTGTTCAAGGCCACAAGATTAGCCCAGGCCTCAAACCCATCAAAACTCCCAGGTGGAAGAGGCATTCACGAGAGAACATGTTCTCTCATTGAAAACAGTGTTCTCAAGGTTATGACTGTAATGGCACTGCATTAGCCTCCTGCTCCTAATTTAAAATATATTTTCCCCCACCCAGCGTGGTCCTGTAATCCTCTCACTAAGGTTACACACTTGAGTTAAGGTATTGAGTTCCCAAAAGGTCTTTGTAAAATATGCAGTGATTTCCCTCGGGCTGGGTAACATCACAGGCCAGAGTATCTCAAACTTTTCCAAATAATGTATTCACATATATGTGACTGTATCCAGTACTTGTGGCCAGTGTAACAAATTGCTACAAACTTGATGGCTTAAAAACAGCCTAAATTTACTATATCACAGTTCTGGTGGCCAGAAATCGGAAGTCAATATGAGTGAACTGGGATCAAGGTGTCAGTGGGGCCGTGTTCCTTCTGAGACTGCAAGGGAGAGTCTGTTCCTTGCCTCTTCCAGCTCCGGTGGCTGCCAGCATTCCTGGGCTTGCAGCCCAATTTCTGCCTCTATCTTCACCTTTCCTTCACCTTGTTTGTGTCTGTGTGTCTATTTCAAATCTTTCTTTGCACCTTTATAAGGACACATGTTGATTGTATTTAGGGTCCATTGGGATAACCCAGGAAAATCACCTCCTCCCAAGATCCTTTACTTAATGACATTTTTTTTGCCATATAAGGCAATATTCACTCCCTTGCTATATAAGGTGCTATTCACAGGTCTGGGAATTAAAAAATGATTATATCCTTAAGGGCCACCGTTCACCCCACTCTAATGACTTAAGGGAATGTCTCATTTGTAGAAGACCATGACCATAGAAACCAAAGCTTGGGCCATTCCCTCAGAAGAGCAGTCCACTTTCTCAGTACCTAGGTCCTTAGTCTGAAGTTGGACCTTTCTCATATCAAACAATCCTGTTTAATGCCTGGCACCTTAGGTATGAGTGGTAAATATTATAGATCCTAAGATATCATTTCCTCTTGAATACATCTATCTACCTACCAACCTTCCCCAGTCTCCTGCTTCCAAAAGATATTTTCTACCCATTCATCAAGGTTCAACTACAATTCTTAATCACAAGACCACTCTGAGATCCAGGATATAGTGCAAATAATTCCTTCCACTTCTGAATTTCAATAGTATTTTATGGGTCTCTTTTATGTAATTGTTTTATGACATATATATATATATAACTTTTTACCTTACATCATCCTAAGGCATATCTCTTCCTAAGTTCTGAGTTCTCTGATATTGAATCCACCTCTCACCAGGGCTACCACAAGAGTGTTCTAATCTATCACCATCTTTCACTTTTGCTTGCTTATGGCAAATTCTTCACACAGCAACCAAAGCGATCTCTTTATAATAAAAATCAGATTACACTATTTCCCTACTTAAAGGATTTTGATGGCTTCCTGTCACTCTCAGAAAAAAATCCAAACTCCTTACTATGGCCTGTAAGAACCTGCAAGAATTGCTAACCCTCCCTCAGCCGTCAGCCAACTGTATTAGTCCATTTTCACACTGCTGATAAAGACTTACCCAAAACTGGGTAATTTATAAAGAAAAAGAGGTTTAATGGACTCAGTTCCACATGGCTTGGGAGGCCTCATAATCATGGTGGAAGGTGAAAGGCACATCTTACATGGCAGCAGGCAAAAGAGAATGAGAGCCAAGTGAAAGAGGAAACCCCTTATTAAACCATCAGATCTCATGAGACTTATTCACAACCATGAGCACAGTATGAGGGAAACCGCCCCCATGATTCAATTATCTCCCACTGGGCACCACTTCCCCTGGGCTTATGCAGCCTGTTTCAGAGCACACTCCTCCCTTGTCAGGTGGAGCCCAAGCTGGATCCAGCCCCGAGATGAGCCGTCTCCACTAAGTCCCACTCTGTAGGCCACAACCTGCATTTCCTAGCATCAATAGATTCCTTTCCCTGATTCTAAAAATAAATGTATGCAAGTAGAAAAGTTAAGCCATGTAATAAAGGGTAAAGGAGGAAGTATATAAGAATGTTCATCAAGCATTATATATAATGATGAAAAACTGCACATGACCTACATAGTTATTAGTAGAGAAGTGACTGATTTATGTTAAGTCCAGCTACAGAAAACTAAGCTGCTGTTATAAAGAATAAGACAATGGTTGCCCAGGGCTGGAAAGGTGGGGGAAAATGGGAAGTGACTGCTCATAGGTGCAGGGTTTTCTTGGAGAGTGGTGATAAAAATGTTCTAAGACCAATTATAGTGACGATTACACAAGTTTCATATACAAAAAACATTGAATCACATGATTTAAATGGGCAAATTGTATGCTATATGAATTATATCTCAATAAAGCTATTAAAAAGGATATGGTAGAACTACATGAATCAATAAAGATAATCATGTCATTACTTTTTAAACGAAAACTAGTTACAAAAAGAACAATTTAAATATATATTTTCATTTTTAGAAAGAAAAATAAATATATGTACACGTACACATACATTAATACATATGTGCGTGTGTGTGTGTGTGTGTGTGTGTGTGTGTGTGTGAGAGAGAGACATAGGGACACAGAGGCAGAGAGAGGAAGAAATAAAAGTGCTTTCCTGAATATTAAACTCTGGGCAATTTGAATGATGGAGGGGTTAAAAGGTGATTTTATTTTTTATTCCTCATCAATTAAGAATAATTTTAGCTGCAAGTACTTAAATACCAGATACATGAGAAACGAAGAGCTGTTAATTTTTCTCACAAGCAGACCTCAGCTTGCCTCAATTTCAAGGCCTGATGCTCTCAGGACTGGCATCTCTGGAACGCCCTTGGCTTTCCCTTATACCTGTTAGGTCAATGATGGAGTGTTGGCTGCTGCTTCACCAGACACGAAGTGAAGAGCCTTCTTAGATCCCTCTGGGCCCCACACATTTTCACTTTGCCTTACCACCAGAGCTGTGTCACATGGCCACCCTGGTTGCAAGGAAAGCTGGGAAAGTATTTTCCTTTTCCCGTCTCAAGAGGGAAGGTGCTGCAGGAAGAAAGTGTGAAAATAAATACAGGGTCAGCCAAGCAGTACTTACCCCAAAGCACCATGCAGTGGTAGCCATTGCAGTTTTTCAAGATTTAATTCTTTTGGTAGCTAAATAATAATAATAATAAACTAAATCCCACCACCCAAAGTTAGGCACTGTTATTATTTTGGTTATATTGTTATATTTCTCTCTCTTCCTTCCCTTTTTTATTTTTATTTTTGTTGAAATAGGTTCTTGCTCTGTCTCCCAGGCTGGAGTGCAGTGGTATGATTACAGCTTAGTGCAACCTCCACCTCCTGGGCTTAAGCAATCCTCCCACCTCAGTTTCCCAAGCAGCGAGGACCACAGGTACACATCACCACAGCCAGCTAAATTTCTTTATTTTTAAATATTTTTTGGAGATGGGTTCCCCCTATATTTCCCAGGCTGGTCTCCAAGTCCTAAACTCAAGAGATCCTCCTACCTCAGCCTCCTACAGTGCTGGGATTACAGACATGAACCACAATGCTCAGCCTTCTCTCTCTCTCTCTTTGTAGACATATATAGTCATGCATTGCTTAACAACAGGGATACATTCTGAGAAATGTAGTTAGGTGGTTTTGTCACTGTGTAAATATCATGGAATATAGTTACACAAACCTAGATGGCCTAGTATATATACTTAAGCTTTGTGGTATGGCCTATTGCTTCTAGGCTACAAACCTGTAGGGCATGTTACTGTAGGGGATACTGTAGTCAACTGCTACTGTTGTAACACAATAGTCAATATTCGTGTATCTGAACAGATCTAAACATAGAAAAGCTACAGTAAAAATATGGTATTATACAATAAACTTACAGGACTACTGTTCTATATGTGGGCCTTCATTGATCATTATGCAGTACCTAACTGTATACATATGTGTTTATATATGCAGAGGTACATATAGGCATGCCTTGGAGATATTGTGGGTTCAGTTCCAGACCTTCCCAATAATGTGAATACCACAATAGAGTGAGTTATATGAAGTTTTTGGTTTCTCAGTGCATACACATGTTATGCTTACATTATACCATAATTAAATATGCGATAGCATTATGTCTAAAAATGAGCATACTTAATTTAAAAGTACTTTATTGCTAAAAAATGTTGGTGATCATCTGAGCCTTCAGCAAGTCACAATCTTTTTGGTGGTGAGAGGTCTTGCCTTGATGTTAATGGCTACTGATTAATCAGTGTATTGGTTTCTGAAGGTTGCTGTGGCTATGACAATTTCTTAAAATAATTTCACAATCAAGTTTGCCATATCTATGGACTCTTCCTTTCATGAAAGATTTCTCTGTAGCATGCAATGTTGTTTGATTGCATTTTACCCACATTAGAACTTCTTTCAAAATCGAGGTTAGTTCTCTCAAACACTGCTGCTCCTTTATCAACTAAGTATATGAAATATGCTAAATCTTTTGTTGCAATTTCAACAATGATTACAGCATCTTCACCAGTGGATTCCACCTCAAGAAATGACTCTTTTTAGTCATGCATAAGAGACAACTCCTCATCTGTTAAAGTTTTATCATGAGATTGCAGCAATTCAGGGACATCTTCAGGCTCCACTTCTAATTCTAGTTCTCTTGTCATTTCCATCACATCTATAGTTACTTCCTCCACTGAAGTCTCAAACTCATCATAGTCATCCATGAGAGTTGGAATTGATTTATTCCAAATTCTTGTTAATGTGGATATTCTGACCTTTCATAAATTACTACTGTTCTTAATGATTCCTAAAACAGTGAATATTTTCTAAAAGGTTTTCAATTTACTTTGCTCAGATCCATCAGAGGAATCACTATATATGGCAACTATAACCATGCAAAATATATTTCTTAATAGGAGTTGAAAGTCAAAATTACTCCTTGATCCATAGGCTGCAGAATGGATGTTGTTAGCAGTCATGAAAACAACGTTCATCTCCTTGTACCTCTCTATCAGAGCTCTTGGGTGACCAGCTGCATTGTCAATGAGCAGTACTATTTTGAAAGGATGTTTTTTTTCCTGAGCAGTAGGTCTCAACAGTGGGCTTAGGGCTTAAAATATTTATTAAACCATGCTGTAAAGAGATGTGCAATTATCAAGTCTTGTTGTTCCACTTATAGAGCAAAAGAAGAGTAAATTTAGCATAATTCTTAAGAGGCCTAGAATTTTCAGAGTGGTCAATGATCACTGGCTTCAAATGAAAGTCACCAGATGCATTAGTCCTTACCAAGGAAATCAGTCCATCCTTTGAAGCGTTGAAACCTGGCATTTTAGCTTGAGAGTTCATGATGACATCTTCTTCCAGTATAAGGCTGTCTTATCTGCATTGAATACTTTTTGCTTAGTGTGGTCACCATCATCAATGATCTTAGCTAGATCTTCTGAATAACTTGCTGCAGCTTCTCCATCATCACTTGCTGCTTCATCTTGCACTTTTATGTTATGAACATGGGTTTTGTTTTTTTAAGACTCCTGAAGAAACCTGTTTGCTTCAGACTTTTCTTCTGCAGCTTCCTCACTTCTCTCAGCCTTTATATAATTGAAAACAAGGTCTTGCTCTGGTTTAGGCTTTGGCTTAAGAGAATGTTGTGGCTGGTTTGATCTACCTAAACCATTAAACTTTCTCCATATCAGCAATAAGTCTGTTTCATCATCTTATCATTTGTATGTTCACTGGAATAACACTTTTAATTTTCTGGAAAAACTTTTCCTTTGCATTCACAACTTGGCTAACTGGCCCAGGAGGGTTTGCTTTCAGCCTGTCTTGGACTTCAACATGCCTTCCTCACTAAGCTTAATCATTTCTAGCTTTTGATTTCATGTGAGAGGCATGAGATTCTTGCTTTCACTGGAACACTCAGAGGCCATTGTTGAGTTATCAACTGGTCTAATTTCAATATTGCTATGTTTCAGAGAATAGGGAGGCCCAAGGAGAAGGAGAGAGGAGGGAATGGCTGATCAGTGGAGCAATCAGAACACACAGAACATTCATCAGATAAGTTTGCTGTCTTATGTGGGCACTGTCCATGGCCCCCCAAAACAATTATAATAGTAACTTTAATGATTACTAAGATCACCATAACAGATACAATAATAATGCCACAGTTAGGAATATGACTAGAATTACCAAAATGCAACACAGACACAAGGTGAGCACTGCTATTGAAAATATGCTGCCAGCAGACGTGATTGATGTAGGGTTGCCACAAACCTTCAATTTGTAAAAGACGCAATATCTGTGACACACAATAAAATGAGACCTAATCAAAGTAAACCTGTATGTAACCTTATTTAAATAGAATCACACTGTACTTCTTTTCTAATCTGCTGTTTTTCACTCAAGGGAAAAAAAAACTGGTGACTCATGTTAATGAATATGGATAACATCAGCCTTTTAATTGCTGCATTTCTATTTCATCATTTTAATTTAAGCAATTCTCTATTTATAAACATTCGCATTATTTCCAATTTTTCATTAACTTAAACAATACTGTAGTGAACATCTTTATTTTGGCACTATAATAGTGTATATCTTTTTGGATACCCTGACATTGCTAGTCAAATGTAGGAAAAATTAAGTATACCAGTGACATGAGATGTTCTTACAGTGATCATAAATAATAAATAAAATCGGGATTTCTCTTGCTTTTTTCCCATGAATATTTTTTCTCTTTCTCAAAACAACGAAGAACATCTATATAAAAATATCTCAAAAGGATTCCCTTTAAGTAAAGGAAAAGCTGAAACCATGAATTCAAAAGAGATACTAGAGAAAAGCTCTCCTTCCTGATATTCATTTCCTGGATTTAAAAATAAAAGTCCATTTCTTCAGTTGTTTCAAAAGGGAGAACTGCTATGATATTTATACAGAAAAGGAAAGATTACATTAAAGGCTGACACAAATTGATGAAAGCCAGAAGATTCAAACTGAATACTGTCCCTCTATCCCTAACTCAAGCATTTCAAAGCAAAATATAATTTTAACAAAAGGACTGTGCTCCGTTAAAAGATGTGGTGGTGACTCAGTAGGACAGTTAAAACCAGATCCAGCATTACATGCTTCCATGATAGGTATTGGAAACATTTTTAAGAACACATTAAAAGGGCATAATAAGAGAGACTTCACTGAATTAATGACTGGGGAGAATATGATTCTGGTAAATCTGACACATACAACAGTCCAGCATCTGCAAAGGCAGATGAGAGGAAGACATAAAACAACCTGTAAGAAATCTGCACAAAAGTGTCTGCATTTTACTGTCCATAAATATCCTGGAAGTTGGGGAGAGGTCAGAGGGGATAGACTGTAAATAACCTGTGTGCATGTTTATACTAATTACTGTGAAGTACAACACAACCCATTTATTCTCCAAGTGAGCCATTCTGAATAATCATTCATATTGGGATTTGCTCTCATCCAATGCCACTGTCCCTTGACCAGTCTTTGCCAGTTGCCTTCTGAATCTAGATCATTTGTAAGAGACCTACTCCACCTTACTGTGCTTTTCCTCTTCAAAATCTTTACCACCTTCCATTGCTTCCCTCCTCCACTCCTACCCAACCCCCTACCTGCGCCCGGAGCTCAAAACTACAAGGTCCTTTCTGGAATGCTGTCAAGACAACAGATTTAAAAGAGTTAGTAGAAGAGCCCTCTACTCAGGCATGAGGAGACCACTTGTTAATCAGTTAATCCAAAGTTTGTTCAAGTGGGGAATGATTTAAAATGATAATAAACATTTCTTTTAATGCACATCCATTTTACAGCTGTTGATGCAGGGGTGAGGGTCTTTTCTCCTGTCTGGGTCCTCTGGAGTTCCACAGCATCTTTCTTATATAAACGATATCCATAATATATTTCTACAATTTCCAGTTTGGGAGATTTCTCTGAAAGAAATATAATGATACTTGCAAAGCACTTTGACTGCCAAAAGAATGTCCACATTGTTTTGCAGCTTTTTCTAATTTTTTACAGTTATCTGGCCCACCCCATTTCAACAGTCCACGTTTTTTTTGACAGTCCTACTTAAAAAAAAATCAACTATATTAAGTCTTTCAATGCACTTGGCTACATTTTCATAGATTCATGAAAATACATTCATAGTTCCATATTTTGTTAAATGATATAATTATATTAAAACGTACAATGATGGGCAGACGTGGTGGCTCATGCCAGTAATCCCAGCACTTTGGGAGGCCAAGGTGGGCGGATCACCTGAGGTCAGGAGTTCGAGACCAGCCTGGCCAATATGATGAAACCCTGCCTCTACTAAAAATATCAAAATTAGCCTGGCATGGTGGTGCACACCTGTAGTCTCAGCTACTTGGGAGGCTGAGGCAGAACAACTGCTTGAAGCCAAGAGGCAGAGGTTGCAGTGGGCTGAGATTGTGCCACTGTGCTTCAGCCTGGGGGACAGAGCAAGACTCCATCTCAAAAAAATAAAAAGTACAATGACATAAGCAGGTTTAGGGACAAACTGTAGATGCCATTGGTCCTTGATGAGAAAACATGAGCATTCATCCTGTGGAGGATTTTATGCCGTGAACAGAGAGCATTTGCTAATCAGGTGGGTCTGATCATCCAAAGCAGTTAAGTGGGGGCTGTTTAAGAAAGCATTTGCAGTAAATCCATAAAGTTATAAACTTTGGAGTCAACAATTTCTGATGCCTGGCAGAGAAACCCAGGATAGAGCTGATTGCCACAAACTCAAAGTGTGACCGCAGGTAGCAGTGATATTCAAAAGCATCCAAAAACATCAACCAGGCTGGGCACTGTCCAGTTAGAACACATGCTGCCCATTAACAACCTGTAAGGATATACTGTGTGTTCTAGTTGAATATCAGCTCTGACATGGAAAAGCTGACATTCTGGACCTTATTCACTTGCAAATGAAAATACAAAAGAGGTTGGTCAAGCAATGCTCTAAGTTCCTTCTAACTCTGAAATTCTTTACTGAGCTATATGCAGCCCTAATTAATTTCCTCCCATGGGATTAATCACTTTTCTGATTCAATTGTTTGTCCTTTCTCTGGACAGGTGTCATCTCGGAATTGCATTGAGACAGATTCTCGTGGGCAATAACAAGAAGACAATAGCAAGAGAGGCATGCACAGTAAGGTATACATTAAATATAAATGTATAGTATCTATTTTCTATATGCCACATTATCAAACAGGTCTGCCTGCACAGACTCATAACCACATACTCAAATCCTCCTGCCCGATTCTCCAGGGGTCTGTGTTCTGCATGTTTTGTTTTGTTTTTTAACCTGGGGATGATGCTTATTTTTATGCCTTGCTTAGTTTACACAGATTGGAGCATGTTTTCCACATATAGCTTTTTGTTTGCCAACAAGCCCAGCTGTTGGGGGGCACAGAAGATCACCCAATTATAGAAAACATTCTGGAATACCTTTTCATGTTTCCCTCGCCTACCCTGGAGGATCTTTTCCAACAATTACAATTTTAAGGGCCTTTTTCATTTACAGGAAACATTTACTTCTTTATTACTTTTTGTCTGTTTCTTTCCAAATCATCCTAAAAGAGTTTACCATAGGGCAGATAGGGGACCCTTTTCAATTCTCCTCTAACACCCCAAAGGGAAAGCAAGACCAGGGGAAACCAAGGCCATCAGACCAGATGAGAGCAGGCTTTTGTTTTGAACTCCCTCAAAAGGGAAACAGGACCCAACAGATTTGAACACTTGCTTGGAAAAAAAAAAAAGAAAAGAAAAAAAACTCCAAACTACTTTACAGTGTTAACCCAGGCTCCTGTATGCCAAGTCCCAGCCCATAATAAATTTTATTGCAATGTTATAAACTCCTGAAAAGAGGAACTTGGAATAGAAGTGCTGACACAGCTGCCAGAGCCAGGCCACTTCATTCTTGTGGGCTCTGTCCTGACATCAGCACACGTCTGGGGCAAAACCCCCAAAACTAAAAAAAAAAAAAAAAAATGTTTTACTGGATGGATTCTTTGATTCTCTTTTAAGTTAATTTTAATTTAACAAAGAATGGGGGGGTGGTCTCATCAAAGAGAAATGAGCACTCTTGCAAACAATATATGACTGCGTGTGGATGCTCATGGTGTTTAGCTCAAAGAGTTATTCAGCTGAAGTTAAATTCATCTTGCAAATAAAGCCAACATTTTTTGGGGGGGTAATTATTCATTTAAATGACAGCTTTATGTACTATAATTACAGTCATTAATGAAGGCACAATTACTTTATCATACATTACCAAGATCAAAGAAGATTTCTCAAGAATCAGTTCTCAGCATATAGAGTCAATACAGAAATTAGACCAAATATGAACTGGAACATTCTGCTTAAATAATAATGCCCTAGAGGTTAAAGAAACAATGAGTTAAAGTTGTAGAGGGAGAAAATTTAAAAGACACACTAGAGGTCACTGTTGCTACTTGAGTTGAAGATGTATCCACACATTCGCATACACAGAGATATATATATATATATATATATATATATATAAAATATGTGTATTTCAGTAGTTTCTGTGCACATCAGAAAAACTCTAAAAATATGAGTTAGTTTCATTAAATTAAAAAGAATCTATCCTGGCATTTTTTTCTGGTGGCATGTGGATAGTTGGCTATAAAAAGATGGAATGTTAAAAGAAATCTTAATTTTGAGGGTTTCTTTCATGACCAAGGACATGTCAAATACTTTACCTCTGATGAAAAATCTTGCACCTACTCTGCATTTTGAAAAACACCTTTCATCTCTATGTTCATTTGGATTAGAAAGTAAAAGAAATTGAGGAATTATGATTGGTGTGGCTCTTCTTATTAGGGGAAGATGATTCCCCCTCTTAAAAAGTTTTCAAATTTTAAGATCACTAAATAAGGATGATATATGTACTCCTATCTTTGAGACTGTAAGGAGAAAGTTGTTTAGGTATGGCAAGTCTGTGAAAAATCTTGGAACATGTATGGGAATTGTTAGTGTAATATTTCAACTCTACATACATAAAAGGAAATTATTTTAGGAAAAATGACTGGTGAGCCTTTGTAAATGTAATGAGTTTAACAGGAAGACCTCCCTTATTTGTAGTTCCCGGAGAAGACTCAGTCTCCATACTGTGTGCCAAGACGTTTGGTGCACACTATGTGAATATTGTTGATAGAGAAGGAACAGATATATTTCAGAGCCCAAAGGCTGGCTCCTGAGTGGATTTGCAGAAAAGCTCAAGGCTGGATGAGCTATCCCAAGAGTACCATCTCATTGCCGAGGAAGGAAATCCAGAAGCCATATTCATGCTGTTCAGTATTCTTCTTCAAGTATTGGTCTCAGACGTGTGTACTGGCAAGTGCAGCATCAGCCTGGAGGTGTAGGTTTCAAAGCTAGGCTCCGTTCCCAGAAAGACGCCCATTTCATCTCTCTTGCTGTCTGTTCTCTGCACATGATACATACCCTTGTTTGATAATGCGAGACCTGTAGAAAAGGAAAAATAGGGGGAAAGGGTGAGGAAGCCATCTCTTTTCTTTGCTGAACATCTACTTTGCTCTCCATTGTGTTTTTAGCTTTGTCCATGCAAGTCACAGTCCTGGGAGTAATTAAAGTTCAAAGAGCTAACTAATAGCTCCTCAGTAACTGGGTATTTTTCACAAACTTCATGGGTGTGGGTAAAAATGGATTTTAAATTTAATCTGAATATTTTAATGGAGAATTACATATTTTTGATAGTATTTACCAAATATCCTCTGTTAAATTGATGTTAGTGATGGAAGGAGACTATCAGGAGGCTTACAACCTCAGTGTGAATCAAACGTAAGTGCTTCTGCACATGGCAAAAACAGGAAGGAGAGAGTAAGAGTGGGCGGGGATGCCCCACACTTTTAAATGACCAGATCGCAGGAGAACTCACTCACTATTGCAAAGCAGCACCAAGCCATGGGGGATCGAGGATCCACCGCTATGACCCAAACACCTCCCATCAGCCCCCACCTTCAGCACTGGGAGTTATAATCCAATGTGAGACTTGAGTGGGGATTAAAAAAAAAAGTAAGTGCTTTGCCCACGAGACAGTGCAGCATGGAAGGGGTAATCTGGGTGCTGGACTTCTGGTGCTGTCTCTACTGCCCAGCCAAGGTCAACTTGGGCAAGTCCTTGGCCTTTGCAAGGCTAATTTTTCACTTGTAAGAAGGGGCTAATAATTTCTGCCTTCTCGGGCAGGATGACATAAATTAATAGGCGTAAAGTGGTTGGCCCCAGGCTTGAAATGGGAAAGTTTTGGTAAGTTTCATTCATCCTCATTGTCATAGCAGAAGTCCACTGAACTCCTTGACACTTATCAAGAAGGGACAGATGGTGTGTCAAACCCACAAGCAGGTTTGAAACAACAGCAACATGAGAAAACACCATTAGAATTCAACAGCTTGTTTGAGGATGAGGAGGACAGGTTTTAATTAACAGTAGCGTTTCTGTTTTTCTAAACAGCTTTGTGTATAAGATCTCAGACTTCAGGGAAAACAGAGAACACTCTACTATGATAACACATAACTAGTACCATAATTTTTTGGTTAAGAAAAAAATTACTTCTCATCTTACTGTAATGAAAATATGTGGGTTCTGGAAGGTACGTGGGTAGAAAAAAAAAGAATAAAAGTAGAAAGAACAAAAGAATTTTTAAAAAGAAAAAAAATGAATAAAATTTAGTTTTAAATAAATGTGCATTTTGTTAACCAGAATAATAAACGTTAAATGTGTTTGTGTTTTGAGCCACATAACGATTTTTTTTAATGTCCTATTTTTCACAGCCTAGTTAGACCAGGGGTTCATTGAAGTCAGCATGTTTAAGAGGAGTCCCACAATTCTTACAAGGCTGAAAACCACTGCCCTCACTGGCCCTGGTTGCAATTATCATATGCAATACATTTTGTTTTAAAGGGAAGCTTTTATAATGAAATTTGGAAGCCAGCATCATTTCTCTTCCTTTGCTTTCTACTAAAAAAGAACTTGAGGCCCGACAATAAAGGAAACGGCAAGGAACTATTACATGACCTTGGGCAAATCTCTTCAGTAGTTCAGCCTTGTATATACATATACACATGCACAAATACCCCCAGTGTTATATTCTGCTGCAAAGCTATGTCAAGCAAAAAGTGTAATGGAGATTTGGCAATTCCTTGGTTATTTTGAATAATGGATATATTGATCAAATTGAATGAGTAACTAACTGTTACCAAATTTTCTAATTATGCAAATAATTGCTAAGTCTTCAGTGTAGTCTTACTTAAGAAGTACTGCCCAGAGTAGGGGAAATGAAGAGATTCTTTCTCACTTGGGTATACAATAATTTGTAAAGAGGTGTAAACACCTCAGCAGAGAAATGACGCAGAAGTAGAAAACGTGATACACTTCTCAACTCACCATAATGAAAGTAGTGGAACTGCCTTTTAGACTAGATTTAAGCATTTTTAAAACCCTTGTTCTCAGCCACACCCTGGGACACTGTTTCTGAGCTGCCTTTATTTCATTAACATTCTTGGTCAGCAAAAACAGGGCTTGGGCAGAAATCGGCAAGATGGCTACCTAACACTTGGAGAGAAAAAAAACAATCTCAGGATCCTTCCCTAAGTGGAGTAAAAAAAAATCCCCCAGTTAGTGATTGTGCTTTGCTGCCTGTAGGCAGTTCTCTGATTGTGGGGTATCTGACGGGTGCTGGTGGGGAGAGCCGGTTTAGTTGTGTTTACATAAAATAAAAGGTAGAAGTTGCACAACTGTACCGAGAAGCTAGAAAGGTCCCACCCAAGGCAGCAGCTGTGCTGTGAATGCCTTCAGGTACTTGTTTTTTCCCTTTGTTGACATCCGTGTTGCCACATTAGGGACTCTTAGTGTCACAGTCAGGCTTTGAAAGTAAATAGAGTATAGCAGCTCTCCAGGGAGCTCTGCTGAGAAAGAGACATCAAACAGTGAGGAGATCCTGAGGAGGAGGGGCTTCGCCGCGAGAGCCAGGGAGCGCCTTACAGTGGGCTGTGGGCTGAGGAGCAGTGAGCAGGCGTAGAATGAAAAGAGAGCAACAAAAAGGACTGAGGAGTTGACACCCACTGTCACTTTTTGCCTCGCTCATGAATTGGGCATGTGCCTTTGGAGAATTCAGTGCAAAAAGACCTCCGGCCAAAGGGAGATATCTGTTGCTGTGTATAGAGGTTTGGATTCCCTAGTTGGCTCTGCCCCTTTCTGCTTATGATTTCAAACAAGTCACTTCTCTCTGGACTTTAGAAGTTTTCAGTGCAACAACGAAATCATATTCAGATGTGCTCATGTGTCTTGGGATGTAGTGGGAGGCAGGAGGAATTGAGTTCCTGGACTTAAATACAGTGATGTGAATCCAGGAATAACCCTTTCAGGGAAGCACGGTCTTCTCTGGCTCTCAAAATTCAGGCCACTGATATTATCACTGGGATCAGCTCCCAGCCTGTTTGTAAAGGTATAGTGCTCTGAGTCCACCCAGCATCTACGGAGTCACCATCTCTGATCCTAGGAATCTGGTTTGTAGCTGGCCCCTCGCTACATTTTTCTTTCTTGGTACTTTAATGTGAGAAACATCCCAGCTCTTATTCTTGACAAGGGCTAAAAGTGCTTAGTTTCATATGAATCCTCTCTTTCTGGTTTATGTATTGAGCAGTACTGGGTTCCACTTTTATTGAAGAATACTAGGAAAGGATAACTTATTTCATGGTTTAGTCCACAAATCTGATTTTGAGAGAATGGAATGAAGAGTGTGAGGAGTGATCAAGAAATTTGTAATGAGTTGAGTGGAACATACGTATGACATCTATGTCTCAGCCACATCTGCCCTAGCATGGATTCAGACACTTCCATTAATCTCACTTTTAATTACAAGCACAGGTTTTAAAACCAGTGAATACTGTAAGGTGGATTGTTGTCAGCTTGTTGTTTTTCTTTAAGCTACTCTGTACATTCTGAATATTACTTTGAAATGATTATTTTGAAGTTGTACATTGGCTTTTTAAACTCCCATTGTCCTTGTGATTACAAGAAACACAGGATTTTCCACTCCTTCAAGACTGTTAAAAATCCTTACAGAAGAATCAGTCAGACTCTATAATTATGTATGCCAAAGGGCACAGAGAAAGATGCATCAAGTTTTAAATTTCTAAATTGCTCATTTTATACTACATACCTTTTGTACCATGTGTAAAAATGTGTAAAATAATACAAATTTAAAATAAATATATTTCTAGGTTAAGGAGAAATCATACTGCCAAAAATGTCTTTGTGTAAGTTCTCCATAAGATAGGGTAAGGAGTTATTTATAGTTCTGCAGATGACTTAATACTTACTGCCCTAGGAATTCATTCATCCTTCCAACTGGCTTGAGAGGCCTTTGAAACCAATAAAGCATATTTGTGACCACACTGGGAGTGGAGTCCAGGCCCCACATAGCAGACCTGAGACGCGTTGGCCCAAGGAGCTTAACTGATGTCAAATGTAAACCACTTTTCAAAAGCATGTTATCAGGTCCACACCAGACTATCCATTTTGATAATCACATTCCATTTTTCATTTTATTGTTGAAAGAAGAAATAGATTAATGAGAGTCTAAATCCCCCCAGAAAGAAAATCTTCCTTATAAGGCATGCCTGAAGAGAGATTTGAGAAAATTACTTACTCTGCCTTTGTTTTGCCAAGTAAAGTAACATTTAGATCATTTATATTTGAAAAGTTCTTAAGCCAGGTTAGTGTGGTCTGCTAGATTAAATCTGAAGGGGAAAAAAAACAAGATGATGAGGATGAGGATGTAAGCTATAAATCTCCCAGACCCTGGTTTGCTTGTGTGTATGAATATTAGGGGCAAACCCTGTTGATCCATCTCAGCTCCAACAAGAAAAAAGTGGCCCCAAATTGTATTTGAAAATGGTGCACCACATGATAGAAACATTTGTCTAAAGATAATTTTAAATGATCCGCTTCTAACTATATAAGAAATATTCTTTCAAGTAACCCAGAACAATAAGAGACAATCTTAAGAGAATGATAATCAGAATCATGGAGTGATTTGTGACAGAACAGAAGGAGCCTTAGAAATCATCTTCGTAACATCATTTTGGTAATATCGCATTGCTAACATCATTTTACAAATGAAGAAAGTGGAATCTAAAAAGGTACTTTCATATTTTCAGAAAACCTGTCTCCATTAGTCTTTCAGTGCAGTGGAGCTAAGGATTCTACAGCAGCTTCAGGAGGAAATACCAAGGTTTGAAAACTCTTTAGTGGCCCAAAGTTGGAACAAGAGCCCCGCTTTCCAGATCCTGAGACCAGAAGACTGCATTTGAAGCTCTATGAAAAATTTCGCTTTGTCAACCAATTGGAGGACAATTTTGCTTGGATCCTCAGTGGAGGTATAGTAAAATGTTGTTTCTGACCAACTATTCCCACCCTCAATGAAGTTATAGCAAACCACATTCCTGCCCTAAACAAGTTTAGTATCCAAGGGTCGTTTTTCAACTTTGCTTCCCCCCAAACCCCTAGGTGATTCTCAGAGGCTATCACTGCTATTAAAAATCCAAGGTTTCAGCAAAAGAAGCCCCCATTTGGCTGATAGCAGGGGGTGCAATCCTGGATTCTTTTTGTCACCCTTCTCCTCAGGCCATCACAGTGTCAGGCTCCTGTCAGTCTAATTGGGAACCACTGATATAGACAAATCAACATTGTCACAGGGGTTCATAATAAATAGACTGTATTGGCCAGGCATGGTGGCTCATGCCTGTAATCCCAGCACTTTGGGAGGTTGAGGCGGGCAGATCACCTGAGGTCAGGAGTTCGAGACCAGTCTTGCCAACATGGTGAAACTCTATCTCTACTACAAAAAAGATTTAAAATTAATTTTTAATTAGGTGGACAAAATTGGAGGACAAAATTGTCCTCCAATTGGTTGGCGAAGTGGCGGTGCATGCCTATAATCCCAGCTATTTGGGAGGCTAAGGGAGGAGAATTGCTTGAACCTGGGAGGCAAAGATTGCATTGAGCTGAGATGAAGATCGTGTCACTGCACTCCAGCCTGGTGGATGGAGTGAGACTCCATTTCCAAAAAAAAAAAAAAAAGAAAAAGAAAGAAATTGACTGTATTGCCTCTGGAGGAGAGGCTAGATCAGATCTAACTTATTCTTTGCTGTAAATAATTGGGGCACAGGCTATATGCTTGAAGCACTGCATCCCACTTGGATTATGTTCTATGAATCTTATTTTAGACATTCTGATATCTGCATTTAGAACCATCCAATGTCTGTCACCACCATTTCCACAGGACACTAGGAGGAGAGCTGAATCTTTATTTGTTTTGGATGGTTGAACACCTCACACGCACCACAAGAAGCAGTCTTGGCCAAACACACCACATCATGCAAGCCGGTCAAGCCCCTTCTGAGACAGAAAGGGTGGCGCATAAGGCTGGAGTCTGGCTCAAAGTCTCTGCCAGGAAGGGACCACATATGTTCTCTGTCAGGTGAGCACTTTGGCTTGAGGTTTGGTGAGTTGCAGTGTTGTGTACCTAAGGCTCTCCCCATTAACCTGCCTTCTAGCAAATTTAAAACCACTATGACACAGACACATGGGCAAAAGGAAATTAACTAAGACCCTGCACTGACGTTCTCTTTGCAGCTCATACCACCCTCTAAGAAGGGCCACACATCCCTCTGTGAAAGGGCAGACACGGCTGTGGGAGCTGTCTAGACCTGCTGTGATGAAGAAGGACTTTACTGTCTTAACATCGACTGTATTTCTTATGTCAGTATTGCCTCCCAATTTTAACATGACTGAATTGTCAAAGGGTTTTTTTTTTTTTTTTTTTTTTGCCTTGCCTGCCAAATAACACAAGTCATTTCCTTTTCTGGTTTCTATTATATTCCATTGTGTGGCCATGCACAGAGTCAACTTTTCTTTCAAGATTTTTATTTTCATTTTCTATGTAATACTACTCAATAGCTATAGTGCATAAACATATGTTTAGGCACTTTGAAACACATTTTTAAATTAAAATGCCTATGTCAATCACAGGCATGCAGTATCCAGGATGTGCATGAAGCTGAGCGTGTGGATGTCTTCCAGGAAAAACATCCTTGTAGTCATTGGGCATGCTCCATGGCTACTTTTCAAGGTGAAATGTCTCTGCTACTAAAATACCATTTTTGTTTAGTCAAGACACTAAAAGCAATTACAGGCCGGTGTTGATGGATCACTTGCCAATGTTCAATTTTTAAATCAAAGTTGTTTTGGACTTAGTATTGTATGAGCTCCCCAAACATCCAAAGTCACTTTATTTGCATTAAATATATGCATTCAAAATAACTACTTACTTTCTCCCTTTTTAAAAAAATGATTGAAGAAACATTTGCTCTCAAGATGAAAAACATTACACTGCAAAGCAATCTGTTATAGCTGAATGTTGGTTCCCTTGATATAATGGTTCTTAATGAAAATTGTGAGGAATTTTCTACTCTATAAGCTTCAAGAGGCTTGGGTATGCAGGGTGTGGGGACCCCACTGCAGCAATAAGAATAATAGCGGCCTTCTAGATATGCCCATCTTGAGAGGTGATGACATACGCTTGTTTTCAAGTACTCAGAGTTTGTTCCTTAATTATTTTAGATATTCTTGCCTTAGTAATTGTTTTGGATGTTCTCCTCCCTCTGAAATGAGAGGAAAAGTCACTTTCATACAAAATAAACAATGACACAAAAGGATAGGACTATAGCAATCTGCCAACAGTTAGAGACTGAACCACATAAAACCAAACGCTCAAAGCTTCTTAGTCATTATTGACATTATTTTTAAAGTTTTCGGTGCAAGCATTAATTAAAACGATAAGGCTCTAACTGTTTAATTAGAGTTTGATGAGTTATAGAATGTGTGAGGATGGTAAGCAAATATTTGTCTGGGTTGCATTATCAAAGGTATCAGATGAAGAGTTGTTTCAATCTAAGGCATGTTTCTCAATAAGTCCTTCATTTGCCCAAGCTGTAATTTTCCATTCCTTTCCAATGTTACCATATATGGTCATCTAGATGAATCTTTGAATTACTATATAACTATTAATAACTGTTCACAATGCACGTTGGATATCTACCTTATACCTAAATGCCATGATAATGATTATAGAAATGAAAATGAACAAAATGGTCCCACTTTCAAAGATGTACTGTCTAGTAAAGGAAAGAGATGTAAAACAAACAAATACCATCCAGTGTACAGATTTCATTTGTATCTGTACAAAAGTAGACCAGAGGAAGAAGGGACAATTTTTTTTCTGTAGAAGTCAAGGAAAAACTAAGCAGAATCTTAAAGTACTAATAGAAGCATGCTAGAGTCACAAGAGGAAGACGATTTGTACACAGGGAATAATATTTAGAAGAAAATTGAAGAATGAAACCAGAGATAGAAAAAAAAAGGCAAGAAAGAGACATAAAACTTCAAACAGCTTGGTGTAGTTAGAACGCAGGCAGCAAGAGGAGGGCGATGAGGCTAGCCATGCTGGCAGGAACTAAATCATGCAATGCCTTTTGTGCAATACAAAGAAACTTGGCTTTTATTCTGTGGGCAATGGTGAACCATAAAAAAAAGTTTGTGATTTAAGAAAGATTACTTTCGTGGCACTTTGGAGGCTGGGTTAGGGATTTCAAGGGAGAGAAACTAGAATCAGGAAGGCTGTATGAGTGGTCATTATCTAGTCTAATGAAAGATTATGTGATTCTTACCTAGGAAAGTAGAACTAGAGAGAATACAATAAATATGAGAACTACCAAAAAGGAAGACCTGATAGATTGAATTTGGAGTCGGAGAGAGAAATGGATGACTTTGAGCCTTAGCAAAGAACCTCCGTGTAGCAGTTAAGGAAGGGTGGCATTCACAAATGCAGAAGTTAGAGGTAGTCTTGAAATTGTTTTTAATTACTCAGAAATTATCATTGTTCTCAACTCATACTCAGATTCCAGAGATAGGGAAGTGGCATGTTCCATCACACACCACTGTACTTGGCCAATTCCTGGGAAAATAATCAGTAACTCCCCTGTAGGCCCCATGAGAACAGCTCAGAAACTACAGCCAACAGAGTTGGGCCAGAGCCATTCCTACCTAAAACAACCAGTAGGGATGAAAAATATTCAGTATCTTGTTTGGTTGTTTGGTCTATGTGACACTGCCCCTACAATCTCTAAACCTGAAAGAAAGTTCTACATACACACACCATACACTGACACTCACAAACACATCAGAACAATTGGAGGAACAATTGGAGGAGTATTTTCACAGATGTGATTGGATATTTTGACCGTAAATGCCACCTCCATGGAAACGAAGATGATCTCAGTACTAGGGAACCTACTTATCTCAAGAGCAAACATTTGTTTCAGTTATGTTCTGAAATGACAGTGTTTGTTAGAGGAGAATTTGCTTCTGGATATTTCTCTAATTTCTGCCCTTGCTGCTGTTGCTGTTGTTCCCAAACTCTTAACCCTTGCAATACAATTACTTCCTGAAATAAGAATATGGATACCTAGGTATGGCCCAGGTATTGTGATGAGTTTTATATGACTTACCTCATTTAATCCCCACAATGACCTTTAGATATATACTGACATTATCCTAAGTTTTTAGATTTAAAAAATAATAATAGAAAAACAGAGAGGTTAAATGACTTGCCCAAGGTCACACAGCTAGTAAATGTACAGACATCCGTAGTCGTATGATCCCATGCAACGCCAAGGAGTCTGGCTGCTTATCCAGATGATCTTAACCAAATGAATTTCCCATGTTCAATTCATTTGGATTTACCATTGGACCATATTTCCTTGGACACAAGACTACAACTCAGCCATTTCAATTATTGCCAAGCCTTTGTCATTTACAAGCTCAAAGTGCAAATCTGTGGTCACAGGATCCCATGCAAATTTCAGAAAGCCTAAAATGATGAGATCACACACCCAGTCTGGTGACTTTACATTGAGATCCAACAAACTGTATGAATTACCAAGGCTAAAACTAGGACTCCTATATATCTTAGCTAACACCTGCCTCTCTCTATGCTAAAACATATTATGATTTATTGCTTTTTCCGGGAGAAATTGTAAAACTGAATGCAATTAAAAGGAAAGACAGCAGATTGTACAGCAAAACAAAACAAAACGAAAAGTACTTAGAAAGCCAAGATGGATGTATATTCAAAGGTAGCAATTTCAGAGGCAAGGCAGATCTTTCTTATTTTGCAGTAATGATCTGAATGGCAACGAGCAATGATCTGAATGCCTTTGGCACATGTTTGGGACTCCATGTTTGTTCACTGGTATGCACTCTGTTTGGGGTTAAATTAGGACTTTGACAAGGTAGCAGCCATTCTCTGGCTATGGTTGTACATTCGCTGAAGACCCCAATAAGCAAGTGATTTATGCCATTCAGTCTACAAGCCTCACAGCCAAACAGCCCAGTGGAAGGATCCCTCCAGTGCTACATGTGAGTCCTGGATGCTTGAAGGGGCTCTTGTGCTCGCTAAAGTTGTGGGATGTGGTGCCAGTTGCCTGACTTCTCTTGGTCTAGCTTTTCTCTCAGTGAAATGACAGGGAGAATACAGTGAGACTCAGAAAGGGCTAAAAACAAATAGGCTGCTTTATTCAAGTTTTGCTAATGAAATGCCTATAATACAACCATTGAAAAGGCAATGAGCAAAATTCTAGAGGAAGACCCCATTACTTAGGACAAAGACATCACTTTTCCCAAACAGTAGGAACAGCCACTGTCCAAAGGGTAGACCAAAAAATAAAACCCCCAACAAGCAAACAAATAAACCCATGGTTCAGTCACTAACCATGAAAATGTTTGTAAGTGCATCAGAGAAGATTAATTCTTAACTGGAGAAAAATAATAATCAAGGTATAGGTGTACTGCCAAACACTGTAGCTGGGAAAAAGAGACCTTGGGGAGGAGAAGCAGGAAGAAGAAAGCTAAAACTAAATGTTAGTCTCACACTACAACATGTCAGCCCAGGATACTATGGGCTATTTTATTGAATGGTGCAAAGCTGCTCTAATTTAGCAGTGTTTATTTGGAAAGGTTTGCTACAACAGTGCTCTCTGCAATACACCACATTTTCTGGTGTGTTTTTTGGTGGTATCTGGAGGCGCATTGTGGGCTGATGAATGTCCAGGTGTGAAAATACATGTTATTCATGTATATGCACTGTCGATTTATTTCTTTGCACTTTTTTCCCCCTAATTGAAGCACTAAAGTTGACTATGCTCAAAGCTTGAATAGTCCCCCAAACATTAGAGTATTATCAATTAATAATTAGAAATATAATTCCTTGTATATCTCTTCTGCCATCGCATCTTTCAAATGCAAAGTCAGCATGGAATAAGAATCAGAGAAATGTAACCTGACATTGAACATGAAAGCAAACACATTGGCAAAACAGAAAAACACAAGCAGAAAAAATGGAAAGGGAGTTTTGAAAATCATCTTCCTAAGGCATACTGAATCTGCAACAATCTGTTTTTCCCGATTAACAAACCTTGGTCTCGTCTGGGTGTTTTGAGCTAGATTACTGACTGGCCATCTGTGGCAGGCCCACTCCTGGATGTCATGCCCCTGTTAATGAAATCTGGGCGTGCGCTCGTAAACAGACCTGGTGAATGGTAGATGGCAGCCATTGCGTGATGGGCAATCATCAATCATCCTTTGTCAGTTATTTCTGTCCCAGTGAGTAAGCCTTTATTTAAAGCATAAAGTAAGAATGTTGCCAGACCACAGGAACAAGCCCTGAGCTGTTTGCAGGTGCTGCTATTCAGAGCTGCCAATTAAACCCCTGACATTTCCATGTTGGCCATGAGGCACAGCATATGCTTTTGACATACCAATTAAAAAAAAAAAATCACCAATCATCAATCTCAGATTATCGATACATGCCTTTTTCTTTTTCCATGGTTACTACATAAAGCTTTTAAAAATAGTTTATTTTAGAAATAGAGGAAGGAGAATCAGAAAAGGTTCTAGTAAATGGAATTATTAAGATGTGCACATAATATTCTTTCTTGTAACTGGGAAAGTGGCTGACATTTCTGATGTGAAAAGTCTTCCCTGATGCCTAAATCTACATGGCAAAGTCTCCTATCGGGACTACAACATTAAAAAAAATTTTTTTTCTTGCCTTCTTATACATTTTTTTAATTCTGAAATAGTAATACTATTTTAATGTAATCCAGTACTATTAAAACTAGATATCGCAATTTTGATTAAGATTCTTTCGTTGGGATGCAAAAGTGTGTCTTGTATTTGAATAATTTTATGAAATTTGCAAAGACTTTTTATTTAGTCTCAAATGTAAGTATCTGAAAGGGTGTGTTCCTATGTGTTACATCATGGCTTTACATTCACATAATTTCAAGGTTGGAAGATAAAAGCACCCAACCACTCTCAGAGGATAATAGACATAGTGGATGTATTCACCTATAATTACTATAAATTAGCTGCGGTGGGGGAGAAGTGCCTACATGCACCTTTAGGGAATATTTCAGTGTTTTTAATTGATTTTCCAATTTTTCTAGATATGGGTAGCTCTTTATAAGAAATGAATTGTGGTGACAATCATGAAGATTTTAACTAAATTATTCTTTCTGGTTAGTGTTTAGAAAATGAAGACATGTTCTATATGGTCTCCTATTGTTTTGCTAAGAACAGTATTAAAATCATCTGTGATTAAGTATGAATCTCTATTTTCAAGGTTGGGCAATGGACCTTAATATGGGACCACCACCCTTTTCTTTCCCTTCCTCTGTCCATAAAGATGAGCTAAACAGAGTTACTTCCACATTTCTTGAAATCCCTAAATCCCACTACTTTCAGGGATATTTGTTGAGGAAAGCAAAGCTGACAAGCTAGGATTTCTTTCAAATAAACTTAGCTGATGAGTGTAGCAGGTGAGCTTTTTTATTTTTTCCCACAGTGATAATTTCATATTATTTTCCTGCTTCTGAGAGGAGGAAGACATTGCCATCTTCTTTAAAGATGCTTAGTAGCATTTCATCTTTAAAAAGAGAGAAAATTTGTTACTGCCTTCTACATAATGAAAGAGTATTTAAAAAGTTTTTTGTTTTTTGTTTTTTTTTTCTAGAGACGGGTCTCTCTATGTTGCCCAGGCTGGCGTGCAGTGACTATTCACAGATGCAATCATAGCTCATCGCAGTCTCCAACTCCTGGACTCAAGTGATCCTCCTGCCTCAGCTTACCTAATAGTGGAGACAGCAGGTACGTGCCTGGCTAAAAGAGCCATCTTTTAATAAAATATTTTTCCTCTGTAAATTAATTTGATCATAAGAGCTGCCTTACCAACCTAACTTATGGTGAAGATCTGCACAAGAGTGAAAATTTTAGCATCATATGAAGATGCAATGGCTTTCAATGGCCTTGAGCCCTCGGGCTACATGAACACCTACCATTCAACAGAGCTGAGGATGCTGAGCTGTGGGATTGGCTTTGGGCTATTCGTTTGTGATAATGTCTGTCCACAGGCTTTGAGATGCAAAATGAAAGGAAAGGGCTGGATTTGCCTCCCTGATGCTCTGTCCCTAACTAGCACCCTATGCGCCACTTATCTCCACTTGGTTCCAGGTCTTCCAAGTGCCCCTGGTTGTAGTCATCATAGTCATCGTGATGAGGACAATGATCATGAAAATAATAATACTAATGGAAGCCATCATTATGGTAGTCAGCCTTGGATTGTTGTTAAGAGTGCAGATTCCATAGCCAGCCTGACAGCTTTTATCTTGCCTCTGCCAATTACAAGCTGTGTGACCCTGGTCTAGTTACTTAATCCATTTGTTCTTCAGTTGCTTTCTCTGTGAGATAGAGATTATAATAGCAACTACCTTATTGGTACATGGAATGCTTAGAGCAGTAACTGGCATGTACTTCAGGAAGTACTAGAGGAGTGATAGATAAAGAGATTAAGTAAATGAGTATTCCTAGTATATCTGCACAAGCGATTTCATTTTAATTCCAAGCATTTTTGATGTACATATGGTTATTCCAATTTTTCAGGTGGGGAAATTGAGGCTGTATGAGATTAAATGATTCTCCCAAGTCTGCCAGCGAGTGACTTGCCAAATGGTGATTCTAATCTGGGTTAGTGTGATTTCAAAACCCGTGCTCTTTCCGTCTTCAGGCTTCCTAGCCTATGCAGTCCTTTCACAACTGAACACCATTGATCAAAAGACAAGTGGCAAGGGGTTGAAGGAAATAGAAATAGAATCAGAAGCATCAGAGAATGCAAGAATTTCACAGTGTAAGGGCATCAGGAAATCCTCTAAGGACAAGGGGAGATAAACACTTTTCCAAGGTCAGAAGGCCAATTAGTCACCATACTTAAAGCTCCTGAGTTCATTCATTCATTTATTTGACTGATATGTATGTTCCTCATATTTCTACAAAATGGTCAGCAAGCTCATGTGTAGCCATTTAATAAGTAAGAGAATGTATTTTCTGTAACTTTGTCAAATAAAGAGGCCCACAAAGGCCATAGGAAAAAATATTGATGAGAGGATGCCAGGACTTTCCTGGTAATTGAATCTGATTTGGTAGGTTCTGGGGCTGCTGCTTCTTCCCTTCCTGGATCTCTGAAGGCAGAGAAGCCAGGGCATGGAACAAGAGAAGGGCTGGCTGTCCCAAGGCTGGGTCTCATCAGCACATACAAGTTGCCTTTATCAAGGCTAACTGGTATTGGTTTTGGCACGCTTAACATGATGTTATGTTTCAAATGTTTCCAAGTTTGAAAGATATAGGTCTTTCCTTTCTGCCTACTAAGATTATTTAGCCTCCACACATGCAAAGCAGAGTATGATGCAATAAATTAATCATATCAGAGCAAAGTAGCTACTGAAAAATTGCCAAACACCATAAACATTGGTCAAAATGGAGTCCAACCATTTGCACAGAGAATAATTGAACCTATGGATTCACTTGAGGTAACTAAGCAACTTTTCATTATGAATTATAAAGCTTTTCAAACATAAAATGATATCTGAGATGAGTGCATTACCTAAAAGGTTTCGATAAGCAATGAAGGGAGCTGTAAAATATGCAGCAGGGATCAATCATTCAGCTGTATGGTGTTACTTATACTTTGTGGCATCACCTACATACCTTGATAAACAATGTCCCATAGCCTCTGAGCATTCCCATTATTTTCATCAGCACCCCAACATAAGAAGTGACAAAAATGTCAGATGATGTTTTATTTACTAATATAAAAAAAGTTCTAGTGGAAGTAGACATTGTGTGACAAAATGGAGGCATATGAAACACATTTCCCAGCATCAAAAATGGTTCACATTGTTCAAAAAAAAGGTATAAAACCTGCTGTTTGTGATGAATTTTAATTGGAAATGTTACTCATAATGAGCATGAATTTCTTTTGTTTGGAAGATGACATGTCCTGCTTCTATAACTGAGGAGCAGTTGAGTCTCTCTGAAAAAATGAGTAGTTGAAACAGACTTTTTGACATCCAAAAAGAAAGTAGAAATACCTTCTAGTTATCTTGGTGTCATCTGCCATAGCAAATATTCTGATGTTTCTTATGGTCATCATTTTGTGGGAGACATTTTCATCAGTTACCTGAGAAATCAAGCCCAGCATTCTGACTCAGATATGAGGCGGTTCTGCCGTCCTGTATCCTGCTAATGAAAGAACAGAGCAAAATGAAATGAGAGCATCAATTGCAAAAATAACCTGATGGTAGGGAAGCATCCCCCACTTGGAATTAGCTTTGGACTTCTACTCAAGATGCTGCAGGATAGGATATAAAAGAACAGAGAGGAAAGGATCACTGACAATTATAGAGCCTCTTTTCTGTGATAAAAGAGGGCCCAGAGTGTAGTCCATCCATGCTGATGGACACTAGATAGAGGAGAGAGGTAACTATAAAAGGTCAGGGAAAATGGATTTGAAACTAGTGAGGTACATGAAGTCCACAAAGGTTAAAAAACAAAGTTGGACAGGGCACGGTGGCTCATGCCTGTAATCATTCCAGCAATTTGGGAGGCCAAGGCAGGTGGATCACTTGAGGTCAGAAGTTTGAGATCAGCCTGACCAAAATGGTGAAACCCCATTTCTATTAAAAACATAAAAAAATTAGCCAGGTATGGTGGTGCACACTTGTAGTCCCAGCTACTTGGGAGGCTGAGGCACAAAAATTGCTTGAAGCCGGAAGGTGGAGGCTGCAGTGAACCAAGATTACACCATTGCAAACAAACAAAACAGACAAAAAACCCCGAACAACAAAAGTGAAAAAAATCACCATCAACAACAAAGTTGGATATATGAAAACATATTTTCATGACCCCATATGGTTTGCATAAAGAAAATCATTTCCCAGCGTTAATGTGATTCAGGAAATGATTTGGTTCAATAAGGTTTAAACTAACGCAGTGGGCATCCATCCCATGCCTGGGAATGTGAACTACCTCTCTGGACTAGGAGGAACAGGGTGGCTACATCCTGCCACTTTGGAACTCAATTTCAAAATACCAATTTGCAGGATGGAATCTTGGCCAGCCTGCTTTGTGGGGGTGGTCCAAAGCAGTGGGTACTTTACAGATACACAAATTGATTATTTCAGTTACCAAAATCAATTTTCCAGAATAGAGTGAAGTCTATGGAAATGTTTCTCAAAAGGTCATTTAAAATTAGCTTAAATGACCCACTAGGCCCTGCATTGATAATAGCACCTAACTGCACATGTAACTCTCCCTCTCCTGTATCTTTGCCTGCAGGAGATCTGAGGCTCAAAGCACCCAATTGGAGCCTGCAACAACCAAATTGCATTGCTCCCTCTGCTCTCATGAATTTCTTCATAAGCTCACCTGATTCAGTTCTTAGTCCAAACTAGGGTTTGTTCCTATAAGTAAAAAGCCACATATTTTATGTTTCTAAAAAATTCAATAGGTGTTATTTTAATTGTGGCTTTCCTTTTTCAACTGGTCTGGCTTTTTGTGTGTGTGTGTATGTGTGTGTGTGGAAAATGTTGTGTGTGTCGTGTAAACAGACCATTCTCCATTCAGAGATGATACACATTTGCATACAACGCAGTTATCCACGTGCGTAATGTCTCTTGCACAAACACGCAAAAATACATGAGGGCTCCTTGGTCTCTTAAAATTTTTTCAGGTGGCCAGGAGCAGTGGCTTACGCCTGTAATCACAGCACTTTGGGGGGGCCAATGTAGGTGGATCACCTGAGGTCAGGAGTTTGAAACTAGCCTGGCCATCATGGCGAAACCCTATCTCTACTAAAAATACAAAAATTAGCCAGGTGCAGTGGTGGGTGCCTGTAATCCCAGCTACTCAGGAGGCTGAGGCAGGAGACTCACTTGAACCTAGGAGGCAGAGATTGCAGTGAGCCAAGATCACGCCATTCGTGCCATTGTACTCCAACCTGGGTGACAGAGCAAAACTCCATCTTAAAAAAAAATCCTTTCAGATTTCTTAGATGATTTCCTTTACATGTTTTCAACCTACCTAACAGCAAACCACTTCATTCTACACTAGTCTAATTAATTTGACAGGACTGGAAACTTGTTCTTCCTGTTCACACTTCTTATTGGTCTCTTTAGAATGCCCTGTAGAGAGGATGAAGTACAATAAAGCAGTCTTTACCAAATGCCTCAATGCTAAATGCCCTTTTAGGCTGACTCGGCACAATACTGACAGTGAGGAGATCTGACTTTAGGGCAGCCTAAGAAAAACGACATTTTCTAGAATATCATCTATTGAAACAGGTCTTGAAGAAGAAAACAATGTCCATTTCCCCTGCAGTTTTGCTGTGGGCTCTGGGGACTCCGATTTATCCCTACTGTATCTGAAATCTTTGCTAAGGAAATGACAGAGGTATCATATTTTGCAAAATAAGCCCTCAATCCTCAATGGCAAATGTGGAGATGATTTCGGGATTTTTAAGCACTGTAAGTGTAACCTGAAACATATCAGATATTTTGTGAAGGGGTCGGCTGAAATGCAGAATTGACAACTACAAAGGGAAAGAGCCTTTCTTTTTTTGGTTAACTTTGAAAATTTCCTCAAGAGAGCAAACTTTTGATAGGGGGCAAAGATTCTTACAAGGTTGGTACAGGTGGGTAATTAAAAAAAAAAGAGTGAATTTATCTGCATGCATTATTTAAATACCTAAAGCATTTCTTCGCTTTAATGATAAATTATGATCAGTAAAATCTGTTGGCTGCCTTCAAGCTAACTAATGGATCGCTAATCAGCAACAGTCGAATCATCCTAGCTGAAGTGGAATAAATATCTCCAAGGATGCTGCAGCTCATCTTTACAGTCTAAACCTATAAAGACGTTTGCATGTATTTCTGTATTCTTTTACTACACGAGTGTATATGAATATACACACTCATGTGTGCATTTGCACATATTAAAATCCTATTCTTTGACACCTTCTTGCCTGCCCTTGACGGCTCTATCCCCCTTGGCCTGTTGTGTAAGAAAGATCATTCCTGGAACTAATTAATACTTAAAGAGATCAGCTGACACATCTCATTGTTAGCAATACATTGTTAATTGTTCATTTTACTCAGGCACCATTTGAACACAAGTCAATTTGCAATTTCATTAGTGAACCAAAAAGGCCTGGGGTCTATTCCTGGTTTTTTAAAAAAGAAAAGGATAAAAAGCAGGCAAAATTTCATGAAGGATGTTAATCCTCTAATTAATTTTATGTATCAAGCAAGAATTAATGTGTGCTGCTATTTGAGCAGAAGTCTTTTTGCCAAGAAGTGTATTTTGTCATACCTTCCCCTCCAGAGAAACGTCTTTACAAGCTTTGCAGCCAAATACCCTGGCAACTAATGACTAGCTTTGGAGCAACATTCACAGACCATTTGCTTTGATGACATTTGGAGGCTTTGCTCCCCTCATTCCAATTCTATTGTAAGTAGAGTACACACACCATACAGCCTTTGAAAACTAATCAATACAGTAAGATTTGTCAGGTTGCAGCTGACTAGTATCACATCTTTTAACTCTTTTCTTAGCTGGCTTGTACACATTTTTAAGTCAAACCTTATGAAGGGAGTTGGGTAGATCATCCTTTCCATATTTACAGGCTCCCTGTTGTGACATGGCTCTTTCTTCTGTATTTTAACATCAAAAGCTCATAATCTGTGTAAGTTAACCTTCCATAAAACTAAAATTATATGGTCATCATACATAATCTGGTGATTGATCACAGCTGTCACAAAGTCACAAATTGTGACTGTTTACTACAGTTGCACCATGAAAATTATTACATACTTAAAAATATCCATTTAGTGAAAATAAACAGCTTATATTCGTGGGTTGCAGAACCGAAGCATACATGTTTTCTTTGTGACTTTTGGCTCTCTTAGAATCAATGTGAAAACCTACTTAGGTCTGATTTTTCATTTCGGTGTCTTTGTGTAATGTACCTCCTCCATACCTCATCTAATTTAATAAGATGCAAGCTAAGGAAGTACTTAAGTTACTTATCAAGGGTTTTAGATGACACATTATTATTATATTCAAAAGTCAATATTTGCTAATCATGTTAGTACAGGAACTGGTCCAGGCCTACAATTCTTAAATTGCAGAGATATTTAAGATTAATTAAACCTATCTCCCCAGTCCTCTCTCTCCACCTCTATGAAATAAGTAAATCAATGACATCCTAAACAAACCCCGAGAGCCAGAGCTTCAAGTCTGAAGGCCACTTACACCTTTTAAGCCTCTGTTTGCTTCAGTGCTCAAGAGTTGAGCTTTGCCATTTCTCCACTGTTTCAGGAATATTTCCATGTTATGAGAGCAAAGTTCACAAATTCACTTGATGTAATTAGAGAAGAGTGACCACTCCTGGGCATACAGCATGGACTCCATTGCTTTTTTAAGTCAGGAGAATATTGAAATAACATATGGCCTGATTTCTTTTTTCTTTTTATATGACAACTTCTGGGTAAATCTGTGGCAGGCAAAGTTGAAAGGTCACCTTCCACTTCTCAAACTGGGCACGATGAGAACAGGCGACTAGATCCAAACCCTGGCAGGTTATGCTCTTACATCATTGTTCTGGTGACATCCTGACCCCTCTTTTATATAAACCGTGGAGCAGAGAGCCAACTGTTTAAATGCCAAGATTCCCTTTACCTTTGAACAGCACACCCATTGTAAAAGAACGATTTCTGATCTAGTGTTATGTACGGAGCCCAGGACTTGACTGAGATTAAGTGATAGACAAGTTTGACATCTTATTAACATGTATTGACTGGGAGAAGACTAAGAAACATAGAACTTTAGTGACGACTTATAGCAGCTGCTAGTTCAGTTCCCTCAGGGGAAAAAACTAGTGCATTAACCCAATATGCCAACTAGGATATATTTACAGGTAGTTAGTGAAAACAATAATGCTATGCAAACTGGATATCTGGAACATGAATCAACATAGACCAGCTAATTAGGTTATAAGTGCATTGATTTTATTTTGAATATGCCCTCAAATAGAGTCTGCAAGAAGCAAACTGAAACGGGGTTTTTAAACTGAGAAAAGCAACAATCAGATTATTCTCTGCCACTCTCCAATCAATCCAGAAGGGTTTGGCAAAATACTCTGATGCATATTCTATATAATCAGAATGACACGTCCTATTAATATTCCAATTACTGTTGAACTATTAGCAATGCCTGAGTCTGGTGTCTTAGAGCCTCATAGTGGTAATCCGGGAAACTCATGTCATCTTTTGTATTCATTCAATTTAAAATGAGATAATTTTCCCTTTAAAGGATTTTTATTCAACATTATTTTATGCATGGATTTAACATCCTAATTGATTCAGGTGGACTCTCAGAATGAGTTGCTAACTCTTTTTGTTCTTTTCTTCACTGAAAGAGGTCAGCAGCTCTGATCTTATTTATAAATTTAAATGTCGATTTTTAGCATGGTGAGTTATTATTAAAATAATAGTTATTCATGTTCACAAAAGACTCTATTCACATTGCAAAAGCCAGGAATTTAATAATTTAATAACCTAGTCTAGAGTAAGAAAGGGCCAGAGTTGTCAACCTCATCTTAGAACACATAAAAATCATAAAATCAGAGTAATGAGAGTGACTTTACAAAAAGCACTAAGATGTTTCCATTCCTCTGAATATTTTCTCACCCTAAATTTTGCTCATTTTAATTTTAAAACTCACTGTACACAGGGATCTATCCACTACCATAGATAAAATACTGTTTGTAAGCAAAACATAAAACGAATTGAAAAAGTCAAACTTGGTGTTATATTTATATATGTACATTGGGCTTTTTAAGAGGTTTGCTTTATCTTAAATTCTGTTAAATAGGGCTGTGTGCGATGATATGGTCTAGATTCATTTTTCTTTCTTTTTTTTTTTTTTTTTTTTTTGAGACAGAGTCTTACTCTGTCACCAGGCTAGAGTGCAGTGGCACGACCTCGGCTCACTGTGTCCTCTGCTTCCCTGATTCAAGCTATTCTCCTGCCTCAGCCTCTCCAGTAGCTGGGACTACAGGTGCCTGCCACCGGGCCCAGCTAATTTTTGTATTTTTAGTAGAGACAGGGTTTCACCATGTTGTTGGCCAGGATGGTCTCGATCTCCTCACCTCGTGATCCACCCACCTCAGCCTCCCAAAGTGCTGGGATTACAGGCATGAGCCACCACTCCCTGCCCATTTTTCTTATCTTACATTTGTAGTAGCTTCTTTCCATGAATATCATGGATAGGGTACCCAGTGCTGGTGCCTCGGCACAGGATGGGTGAAGTGGAGATAGAAAAAGGTGTCTGGATTTGGAGGCAAAGTCTAAACGATTAATAATTTGAACTTGGGATATAGTGAAAAGAGAGAAATCAAGGATAATATACTGCAGTTCTGGCTTGAGCAACTGAGTAGATGGCCATTTCCAAAGATGGAAAATACTGGGGTGATGGGGTTGAGTTTGTGGAGTATTGATGTAATAAAGAGGTCTCTTTGGATGTAGGTAATTTTGAGGTGCCCGAGTGGAGATGTCAAGGGTGCAGGTGGCTATTGGGAGCTGAGTAAGCTCAGCAGTAAGGTCTCAACTAGTCTTGTCAACTGGAGCATTGTCAGCTTCTAGACGGTATTTTAAACTATGGAACTGGGTGAGCTCCCCCAAGGCATGAGTGCAGCAGAAGAAGAGGGACTGGAAAGCACCCTGCTGAGTCACCATTTAAAAAGATTTTTTTAAAGATAAGCAGTAAGCATTTACGTAGAGATCAGAGTTTGCTCCAGAACACTGGACCAAATGATCCAAGATGAGATATGAAAGGCTTTTCTTTCCTCACACCCTAAACTATGTTAAATTGAGACATTTGTTTGTGAGGAATTGCTTCATTGTTTTTGTTTTTATTCTTAATGAAGCTTTCCATTTGAAAAGCCAAGCAATTGATTTGAAAATGAGTATAATAAAATATTCAAAAGAGGCACAGGGCCCTGCTACCCTCACTGCTGCCTCAGGGCCTTTGCGATTGTTCTTCCTTCTGTCTGGGATACTCCACCTTCGGAAGCCATATAGCTCACTCCTCATGTTCTTCTGGGGCCCATGCAAATGTCACTCCTTCAGTGAGGACTTTACTGATCACCTTATTTAGAATAGTAACCCCATCAGTATCTACTCCACTGTTTCTGCTTGATTTTTCTCTATAGAATGTATCACCATGTGATATACACTTACTTGTTTATTTGCGTATTTCTGTCTCCTGTCACTAGAATGCAAGCCACATGAGGGCAAGGATTTTTTTTGTTTTTCTGCTGTAACCAAAATATCCAGAAAAATGCTTGATATACAATAGGTGCCTAATAAGTATTTGAAAAAAAAAATGAACGAGAAAAGGTTCATTTTTGATGAAAAAATGATTTTTTTTAAAAGAATAGCCAATAAGAGGAGGAAAACCTAGAGGTATTTCAGAAGCCAAAAGAAAAAAAAAAGGACAGAGAGTTATCAGATATGTTGAATGCTTCTACAGAGCCCAATGAGATGGCAAAGCAACATGATAATCAGATTTGCCACCTTGAGAGTCATTGCTGACCTTGATGCCAGCAGTTCCAGAGTAGTGGTGGGAACAGGAGTCAGAGTGATTAGGGCTGAAGAGAGAATGGGAGGTGAGGGAGTGGAAACTCTCAGTAGGTAATCAACCTGAGAAGTTTTGTTGTGAAGAAAAGTAGACATACAAGGCAGTAGCTGAAGACCAAGGGAGGGTCTTATTAATGTTTTCTTTGGATTTTTAAAATGCTGTATTGATTATCACCTGACACAGTAATGCTGCTTTAAAAACATCCACAAGGCTGGGCCCAGTGGTTCACACCTGTAATCCCAGCACTTTCGGACGCCAAGACCGAAAGGTTGCTTGAGCCCAGGAGGTAAAGGCTGAGGTGAGCTATGATTGTGCCACTGCACTCCAGCCTGGTGATAGGGCAAGAACCTGTATTTTAAATAAATAAATAATTAATTAAAAATCTACAGCATTGGACAATACACCTTTATTTTTTCTCTGTCTGAAGTTATTAGCTAGCTGGCTCTGATCCATGTCTGAATTTTGGCTGGTTGTTGGTTCACCTAGGCTGTCCTCAACTGGGATGACTGGGATGACTTAAGCTTGGTTCACATCCCTCATTCTTTAGCAGGCTAGTCTAAGCATCTTCTCATTGTGACGTCTAGGGCATGACACTTAAACAGAAAGGCAAGTCTTCCTGAGCCCTAGGTTCAGAACTGGCACACTGCTACTTTTTCTTCATTCCGTTGACCAAAGCAAGTCAGGAGGCCAAGCTAGAGTGAAAGGAAAATGTGATTATATTGTGAAATATATATTTGGTCTTCCTCCCATTTCCTGACATACAACCCTAAGATCCTTAGAATCTCTAGCTGATGTCTTTTTGTATGCTAATGATTGACTGATCGCTGGCAGCCCCGAGGCAGCTTCAGGATGAGGGCTGTCATTGGGAAGACCAAGGCAGATTAGAGGGTTACAACTTTCAGCCCATACCCACAACCCTGGGAAGAGAAGAGAGGTTAAAGGTTAAGTTGATTGCCAATGGCCAATGACATAATCAATCATGCTTATTGAAAGACTGAGTTTGGATGAGCTTCCAGATAGCTCACCTAGAGTTTCCTGGAGGGTGTTGGGCCAGGAGAGGGCATGGAAGCTCCAAGCCCCTTTCCCTTCCCTCACCCTGTGCGTCTCCCCATCTGTATTTTTTGTAATAATCTTTATAATAAATCAGTAAATGCGTTTCCCTGAGTTCTGTGAGCCATGCTAGCAAATTAATCAAACCCAAAGAACCCTGTTTTATAGCCAGTTGGTCACAAACATAGGTAAAATATCCTGGGGCTTGTAATTGGCATTCAAAGTATGTGGGGGCAGGGGGCAGTCTTAGGGACTGAATCCTCAATCCGTGGGATCTGATGCTACCTCCAAGTAGATGGTGTCAGAATTGAATTGGAGGACACCCAGCTGGTGTCCAGGGCAGAATTGATCAATTGCTTGCTGGTGGGGAGAAATCTACACATATCTGGTGTCAGAAGTGTATTGTGAGGGGATAGTGAGAAAAAGATGGTTTGTTTTTTTCAGTTAGGAGGTGTTTCAATTACTATTACAATGAAACAAACTATCCCAAAACTTAGCAACATGAAATAATCATTTGATTATGCTTATAGTTTCTTTGAGTCAGGAACTCAGATAGGGCAGAGTAGGGTTAGCTTGCCTCTCTGCTCCATGACATCTGCAGCCTGAGCTGGGAAGATGCAAAGGCTAATGGCTGGAATCACCTAGAAGCATTTTTAGTTATGTGTGGCAGTGATGTTGGTTGTCAGCTGGGACTACAGCTGGGCTGTTGGTGGGTTCATGAGAGTGTGGCTTCTCCTTGTGGGTGAGGCTTTCTCACAGCTTGGTGGCCTCAGGATATGCGGACTTCTTAAATGGCAGCTCAGAGCTCAAAAGGCTAGTGTCCTGGTGAACAAGGCCAAAGCCATGTCACCTTTTATGACCTGTCATACTGTTTCACTTCTTACACATTCTATTGGTTTTGAACTGTAGGGGAGAAAAAATTCCTTTTCTCACCCATTGCAAGGTTCATGGCTGACACCCTATAACAAAAGACAAATAAACAAAAGAAAACCATACACATTTATTTAATATAAGTTTTATGTTACATGGGAGCCTCCAGACAGGAAGACCCAAAGACCCAGGGAAAACTGTGGACAGTCACGTAGAATATGATTAAAGACAAATGGATGTGATCTAATGGCAATAAACCGGGTGAGATGGGGGTGAGACCTTAGCAAAGCCTTTTTCATTCAGACTCTTCTTGGCCTCTCTGTGTGACATTTCTTTTCTCCAAGCACAGGGCAGGACACCTATCACAGGAGGGTCTGCAGGGGAGAAAGGGTCAGAGAATGACCTTCCTAGGTTTCATAGCCTGCCTTATGGAAGGAGGAGTGAGAGGAATTTCAGTTTCTATGAACTGCTTCAAAAGAGAGGCGACAGGAGCAGGTCAGAGAAAACTTCCTGCTTCTGCACTTTTTGTCAATTTCCTTAAACTTAAAATACTTAGTATGCCATGGTGCCATATTTTGGGGGTAGCATTTCCTGCACACCACCAGAAGGAACCAAATATCAAGCCTGCTCCAGATTCAAGTGCAGGAAAATTGCACTCCACTGCTTGACTGGGAAGTGGTAAGTTTAAGAAGAGGTGGGCACAGACACATGTGCGACTATGAGAAAAGATCCAGCAATTTACTTTCTAATGCTTTCTGGGGGGCTGTAAACCTAGTTGCGTTTCACTGGACGTTACTCCTCCCTGTTGTCTACTCATTCTACCTGAAAGCAGTTGACAAAGACTACCCAACTAAAAAAAAAAAAAATGTGTTTTTCACCTGAGACTGGAGCCTTTAAAATAAAGCATCCAAGTTGACTCTGCCTGATTGATTTTGAGGTGAAGTCACTGACGATGCTCATAGGCATGGCTGCTGTGAGAAAGCTTCTCCATATTTAAAAGCTATAATACAGAGAATATACCTGCAAGTCTCAGCAAGCACAATGTTAAAAGGGGTGATTCTAAATGTCTGAGTCAGTGATACCCAGGGCCTTCTCCTGGGACATTCCTAGGGTGACCTTGATATCCAGAAACTTCAGTGCAGCAGTGCCTCACAGACCATATTTAACTTTAGATTAATTTTGCAAGGCTGTGATAGGTCTTTGCAATTATTTGATTATGCAATGTAACTTTGGCCACAGATATCTGCATAGGACTTCTCTTATTTCATTTCTTAAATTTGCAAGTAACTTATGCCATTATTTTAACAAATCACATTTTTGATATGCTAAACCTAAGCAACTAGAAAATAATTACAACTTTTAAAAGTAGGTTTTTCCTTTTCTTACGGGTTTTCTGAACTAAACTTCTGAAGATAAGACCACTGAAAATAAGCTGACATCTGTTATAAATTTATACTATATATTTGTGGTCCCTGAAACTATGTACAACTATATACAATAAAATAAATATATACAATAAATTTATGTATATATTATATATTATTTATACATTGTAGAGTAATATATGTTTAATATATTTTAAACCAATTTATTTTTAAGAAAGCAAGTTTCAATTATTTTGTGTTACATATCAGAGGTAAGTAAAAATAAATACGAAATTATTGAAAAGTATACTATTTTAAGAAGATGGATTTTTTTTCATGAGAAGGGTGAGGTTTTATACATATCTCATTAAACATTATTAACATTTATAAAGTATTTTGTAGTTTAAAAAGTTTTTTGAATGCTTGATTCTCTGCATAGGCCTCTATGGTGTGTATAGCAGCACTATTACTTCATACTTATTTTACAAATATAAAACTGAGGGTCAGAACATTTAAATGACATGGTAAGGCAATGACAGAGCTCAAATTTTAACCTAGTTTCTATTGCACCTGATTAAATGAACTATGTATTATTATAATGGTAAGGCTAAATTTACATATTTCTATAGATGTATGCACTCACATGGGCCAATTTTATGTAATCCAAAATTACATATCAATTTATGTATATGGCTATAGAAATAAATATACTAGTAATTATTTAGATTTTAACCAAAAATACTCACATACTTTTATAGATACAAGCATATACCTACTTTTCACCTACCTGTCTCTCAAACTTATAGTGCTAATGAAAATGTTTGCATCCAGTAAACATTTTGATTAGATAATTTTTTAAGGATTCTAGCTAATAAAGATGCTTTTAGATTTTTGAAAGTTTAACACAGAACTTTAGTATTCAAACCTGGCATTCTACCCACTCTCTTTTTGGAGTTCATGGATTCAGCAGTTAACACTATGAAAATGTATGAGGAAGTGCCAAGACAAAGAAGATAGTGTTTACGTATAATCCACCCTTGACTTCCGCATAGCCTTGATGCAATGTGCAACATGTAAGACGCCTCCATAGACTCAAGAGCAAAGAAGTTAAGAATAAAGTCAAATGGCCAGGCATAAAAAAGATAGTGTGTGTGTTTAAGTGGAAAGGAGACGGGAGATGTATTCAAAAGCAGAGAGGGTCTCCAGGAATAGTTTACTTTTTTAATAACGTAACGATCCAATAGGAGGAAACAGCAAAGAGGAAAGAGAGTCAACAGTACTATACTACAAAAGCTCAGTCCTAGCTAAACCAATGAAATGCAAATGTACTTTTTTTCCCCAAAGAACCTTGATACCTGAGGAATGAAATAAAAAAAGAGTTAAGATCATTCATTAGTGGCTGAAACATGTGACACATTTTTATGAATCTTTGACTTAACTGTAGCTCTGAGCTTCTAAGCCATTCTAAGACACTCTTTTTGAAGGGAAACACTACATTAAGTGTGCATTATGACTCTAGAACATATTATTGTTGCAGAAATGTAAAAATGTGTGTGTTGGAGCTGGGGGTAGTGCATCTTAAAATCGAGGAAACAAGGTAAACATTTTACTCAAACCATTTAGATTAAGAGAGAGGTATTTAGTGAATAGCCTCAAGTGATAACAAGGCTTCACAGAGAGCAGAACACTCAGTGAGGTACAATTAAACAAGCAGTTAAATAATCTAACATACAAGTGCTTAAACAAACAATCACAGACTGTCCTGTCACTGCTCAGTGCACAGAGCATGAGTCAGAAGAAATTATTTCAGCACCATTGAAAGGAAAAGCCATGTTGTGTTCAATTCTGGTTGACTTATTGCAAATAAGGATATTAGAGAAAATGAGAAGTTTATGGCAGAAGGTAGATAAGGTATTCAGTGACTCAAGAAAATTAATTATAGAGGAAAAGCTCAGAAAACTAGGTGTGCCTGTGATGACCTCATTGAGGCAAGCTAGGATGGCAGGTGTTGCAAGGGTGGGCACCCTAAAGGGATCTGCAATTATAACAGCTCTAAAGGAAAGCATACAAGTCCTCAAGAGAGGCAGACATGAGCAAAATTTAACTGATAACTCTCATCTATCCATTGATATTAGTTAATATTGGAAAGAAACCGTTCTGATAAGTGATTAAGATGAATGCAATCTAAATATGGACCTGATTAAGAATTCAGACAAAAATATAAACTATTATGAAGGCACATCTTTTAGCATTTTACTTCATCTGGACTTTTGCTGACACTGAAAGAATATTTAAGGAAAGAAAAAAAGAAATACCCTCTCTTTGTCTAGAACTGTTGTCTGAATTCAGGCTGTAAGTTGTCTTTATATACAACAAAGATTTAATATCAGACAAGTTTTTTTTCTTTGTTCATTCTTGGGGTTAAAATAGTACAAAAACTGATGTCAGTATCACCTGTGACACACCATGTTGTGATTCTCATACTCATCAGTCCCCAAATAACTTTGAGACTAGACCTGTGTGACGTCCCTCAGGTGTCTGCTCCCTCTCTCATTTTAGTTATTCGCATCTAGAGCACAGTGATTTCAGCTTTCAGTGGAGGAAAACAGAAGGGGAAAGAAAAGTGCTCCAACTTTATAAAAACCCAGAATAAACATAAACAATAGCTAACGTAAACATTCATTTGACTTAAGAGTTTAATCAAGATGGCACTTCAGAATATTTTTACCTTGGCCAACTGAGATGGTCTGCCAAGCTTTGGCATTCAAAAGGCAGATTTGGGTGATATTAAAGAAAACTCTTGGGACACCTCAGAATTGAGCCAGAAAATAACTTAGTGAAACCCAAATGCTCTTAAAACCTTGCCATCCTGTGATTGAGAGTAAGGTCACATTTAACATTAATGGCCAATATTCCTGGAGTAAAAGAGGATTTTCTTAAAACAGCATTACATAATCTAGTTCCTAAAATTTTTAAACTTTTGTATAACTAAAGATAATATTAACAGAGTTAATGTGAGTGAAAAAATGAAAAAAATACTAAAATATAGCTTAAACCTAACCAAAAAGTTTATTGTCTTAATATAAAAGTCTACTATCTTCATCTATAGAAGTTTTGCAAAAGAAGAAAAGGTTGATAATTGCAGGAATAAATGTACTACTGATAAAACAGCTGTTTAACTAGGAATACAAAATAAAACATTGGAGTAATATGCTCTGCGTCTTATGAAAATAAATTGTTAGCACTCTGAACTGGGCATGGTGTGGAGGGAATGGCAAACTCTCTTAGATGAGAGACAAGAAGTGAGATTTTAAGTTGGAACATTTCTAGAGGGCTATTTGGTAAGGTAAATAAAAAATTTTTAACGTGTATATTTTGCTGAGCAATTCCACTCCTGGGAATATATTCCAGTGAAGGAGTTGGACAAATCCACAAAGACTATGTGTACATATGTAATAATTTTATAATAATAAAATAACACAGAAAGGTTGAAAATAACTTTAATGTTTATTGGTAAAGTGTCATAAATAAAGTGTGAAAGTGCCATAAAATGAAATACTATAAAGACTTCAAAAGGATAAAGTGATTATTATGTAGATTTTAAAAAATATAAGTGTGGTTCAACACTAAGAAATTGAGTAGTATAATTCCCTATGTTAACATTATAAAAGAGTATATGAGCATACATGAATATATTTGTGATAGACAAAATAATGGCCCTTCAAAGAAAATCCAGGCAATGTGAACATGGAGGCAGAGATCAAAATGATTCAGCCAAAAACCAAGGAATGCCAGCAGCCTCCAGAAGCTAGAATAGGCCAGGAACAGACCTTCCCCTGGACACTCCAGAGAAATGCAGCCCTACCCACACCTTGATTTCAACCCAGTGAAACTGCCTCTAGTCTGTGAGATAATAAATTTCTGTTCCTTTAAGCCACCAAGTTTCTGGTAATGTGTGAAAAGCACAGGGAACAAATATAGATTTTGGTAATGAAAATGGGTGCTGCTGTAATACATAAAAATGTGGAAGCTTTGGAATTGCGTAACAGACAGAATCTGGAATAATTTTGAGGGGCATGACAGATAGCCTAGATTATTGTAAACAGGCTGTTGGTAGAAAAATGGATGCTGAAGATGCTGCAGGTGAGTACTAATAAGGGAGTGAGAAGCACGATAGAAAACGCCTATATTGTCCTGGAAAATACATATATTGTCATAAACAGGACGTTAATAGAAAGATGAATGTTAAAGCTGGTGCTGGTGAGGGCTTAGAAGGAAATCAGAAATATGATTTGGAAACTCAGGGAAAGGAGATCCTTACTATGTAGTGGCTGAAAGTCTAGCTGAATGGCGTTCCACAGTTTTGTATGGAAGGCAGAACTTAAAAACTACGTCCTTTGATATTTAGCTGACAATATTTCCAAGAAAAATGTTGATGGTAAAGCCAGGCTTCTTCTTGCTGCTTGTAGTAAAATGTGAGAAGAGATAAATTGATGGGAAAACTGTTAAATAAAGGGGGACCAGGGCTTAATGATATTGGAAATTGTTGACCTATCAGATTGCAAAAGACAGAAAAATTAGTATATTCACTATAAGGAAGGTGTGCTCTGGAGAGAAGGCCCAGGGTGTGGCTGTACAACATTTTGCTGAAGAGATAACGTGTGTGACTCATGGTTCCCCCCAACTATCTCCGCAGAAGTGGAGAGTGGAGATGGGGTGACCCAGAAAAGATCTGTGGGAGACCCTCTTGTCTAATAGTATGAATCTTACGATATATACAGGAGACTCACAAGGTTTTTGAGAACATTATACCAACATTACCAGTTATATAAATACTGCCAGCTTCAATCAAAAGGAATAAAGGATGATGGAGGAAGACTGTTTTACTCCTCAAATTCTACAAGCAAGAAACTGACATAAAACTGCTCAGCTGCAGATGTGTATTACCCTTCAAGAAAAAGAAAGTATGACCCTTAGGGTAGAAACTTGGGCCCAGAGGGTAGAGCCATGGAAATGTATATTGTATAAAATGTGTAGGTATTTTTACATAAATGCTATATTATGTAAATAGTTTGCAAATACTATTTTACATAAAATAATATTTATGTAAAAATATCTACTTTATTAAAAATTTTGTCTCATCTTATTTCTTTAATTTAACACTGTGATTTAAAAATTCAAATGTATTAATATGAATGCATCTAATCTGACGTTCCCACCTCCTAATACTTCTAGTAGATATTCTTGTATATGTCCCTTGTTCTGGTCAGAGAGAGTAGCACTCTATTGCAGCAAATGGTAGCCTTGTAATTTATGACCTCCTATTGTCAGGTAGACCATGTGCCTAGTTTGGGCCAATGAATGTATAAAGAGTAACATATGTCATTTCTTGGCTAGAGCATTTAGTTGCCCATGGAGAACCCCCCGCAAGTACATGCTTTCCCCCCAGTACAGGGATGAGTCATGTTCAAAAAGGCCTGCTTTGCCAGCATAGCTCTAAAGAGACTGGATGAGCAGGGAGGGCTCTGTCAATGTGTAATGGAACATGGCATGAGCAAGAAATTAACTTGTTTCAAACTACTGAAATTTGGGATTCTTTGTCTCCCAACACAACCGAACCTATCCTTACAGATACATCTCCTAAGACACTTTTGGGGAATATATTTGGGGTATATACTGAGGAGTGAAATTACTATGAATGCTTCTGATTTACTGACAGATTGCTCTCCAGGATGGCTAGCCCAACATATACTTTCTATATCCCCTATTCTTGCCAACACCGGGTATTTTCCAGCTTCTAATTTGTCAGTCTAATGAGCATAAATGGATATCTCAATGTTTATTTATTTGTTTTTCCCTGATAAAAATTAAGTTAAGCAATTATTATGCTCATTAGCCTTTCAGGTTTTGTTGCCTATTATTTTTTGTTTGTTTGTTTATATCCCTTGTCCATTTTTCTATCAGATTTGCTGTTTTTTTTTTTTTTTTTTTTTTTTTTTTGTTGTTAATTTGCAGGACTTCCTTTTATTTTATAGATAAGAAATCCCTTCTCGGGTTTAGAAATTACAAATATCTTCTCTCTTTTGCCATATGTCTACTTATGATAACCTTAATTGAACAGAAATCTTTAATACTGATATAATTCAATGCATCCATTTTGTCTCATTTTTTGCACTTCTGCAATTTTATTTAAGAAATCCTTTCCCACTGTTAGGTCACAAAAATATGTATTTTTATATTCCCCATTCTAAAGCCTGGAACACTAACATGTTACAGTGTTACATATTTGAGTGATATGATTTCTGGTAGTCTTGCGTTTTTTTAATATTTATTCAGCACTCGCTGCAAAATATTTATTTTATTCATTCTTACAGGATTTCTTTAAGGGAGATGCCATTAGAAATCCCAATTCGTGGAAAAGGAAATTGAGCCTCACAGAGCTATGTACATTTTGCAATCATATAGCTAATAAGTGACAGAACTGGAATTCCAATCAGATGGTCTGACTTCAGAATCCAGCCTCTGAGCCATCACACTCAAGTGTGCTGTTCTCACCTATCCCATTCTCAACAGACACAACTTATGCCCTAGACCCCTCACAATTTCTGTGTGCAGCATGCTCCGCTGAGTCAATGTGTCTTTGATATTTTTAGGGGCAGGGAAGTGCTTGAGCATGTCCTTTCCTCCCTACTTCTTGAATATTCCTTCTCATTCTCCAGTGAAGCCTACCCGAGATGACACTTCACTGAGAATCCTTCCTTCCAGGATGCCCCAACACCAGACAAAGTTAGCAGTTTGTGCTTGGCTCCATGATCACATTTTGTATGGTGTTGTTGCCACTTACACTTCTACAGGGCTTCCAATACACCTCAAGCTCCTTGATGTCCTGGAGAGAATATAAAAATCATCTCACTAAAATTTGTTTCCACAACATGTAGTAGAAAACATCTGGTAACTCTTTGTTGAGAGCACACCACATACAACTGTGTTTGATGTCATTGTTCCTAGACGTAGACAACAAAAAATACAGATAATAATTACAGGTTATGATAAAAGCCATGGAGGAAATGAGCCCGGGGATGAGATTATCAGTTACTAAAGGAGGCCCCCTTAGGCAGGAGAGACACAACCTCCTCTAGAAGGCAGAGATTGAACTGAGGTCTGTAGGATCTAACGAGCCAGCCATTAAGAGGATGGGAGACAAAACATCTCATGTACCCCATAAATAAATACATAGATAAATAAAACTATTTAAAAAATATATTTAAAATTAAAAATAAAATTTAAATTTAAAATTAAAAATAAATTAAATGATTTTAATAAATCAATAAATTTTTTAAAAATAGAATGGGAGACAGAACAGTGCAGGCTGAGAGAAGAGTGAGTGCCTGAAGAAAGGGCTGATGTTGATAAGGAACTAAAATGTGGTCATTGTGGCTGAACGTAAGCAAGCAAGGAGGAAAGTGGAGTAAGATGAGGCAAGTATGAGAGACAGGAGTCAAATTAAGCCAGACTTTATAGGTCATGGGACTGAGTTTGGATGTATTCTAAAAACAAAGAGAAATAGAGCACAGTTTACAAGTGCCCCCACTTGATAGGATTTGTAGCTTTATAAGTCAGCTTTAGCTGCAGTTTGGAGAGTGGACTAGGGAGGAAGTAGACTGGAAGTTGGGACCTGTGAGAGGCTGATGCCATCGGCCAGAAGGGATGATGGTGGCTCAGGTTCCAGTGGTTACAGTGAAGGTGGAGAGAAGAATATAGATTTAGGCTTTATTTTAAATTAAGAAAGACAGGACTTTGTCACAGATTTGCTGTGGTGATGAGAGGAAAGGTAGGGTTAAAGATGCCCCCAGATCATTCGCTTTAGCATTTGAGAACCTCGTTGTAGCCAGCCCTTATTTAATCACCTGTATGTGTTACAATAATGGTTCATATTTATCCAGAGTTTAATGTGTGCCATGTACGTGCCTCACATGTATTATGTCATTCTTCACAACATCCCTATACATCCCTATATGAGGTAGGTCCTGTTAATATCTCTGTCTTAAGGATGAGGAAAGTAATATTGAGCAAGGTTAACTTCCCCAAGTTCCAAGGACTTGTTTGCAAGTGATGGAACTGAAGTTTAAATACAGCTACTCTGAACCTGGAACCTGCTTGGAAAGACAATGAATAATCATACTTCAGAAAGCTATTGTTCTGTATTTGAATTGCCAAAATCCATAATCCTAGCTTCATTTTTGTCCGTAAGTTGATTTGAATGGTGTCCATTTTGCCGCAGTCTGTATCCTCATCCAAGACGTAGAAGAACAAGAAAAGTATTGACAAGTTATTGTTTTATTTGTGCTAAAAAAAAAAAAGTGCTGATGAATTGGAATTAGAAGTGAAAATAAAGATTGAGGATTATGTCTGGATTTTATACATATATCTCTAATTAATATAAATAAAATGTTTAAACACATATAAATTTAATCTACATTAAAATGAATAGTTTTAGAGCTCAGTACTTGGGTGCAGTTTCTTTTCACCCATTACTAATTAGAATTAGGAGAACAGTGTTGACATGAATCAGAGTGTATTATTTTTATTATTTTTAATTTTTTTGAGATGGAGTCTTGCTCTGTTGCCCAGGTTGGAGTGCAGTGGCACAATCTTGGCTCACTGCCACTTCTGCCTCCCAGGTTCAAGCGATTCTCCTGCCTCAGCCTCCCAAGTAGCTGGGATTATAGGTGCTCACCACCACACCCAGCTGATTTTTGTATTTTTAGCAGAGGTGGGGTTTCACCATGTTGGCCAGGCTGGTCTCGAACTTCTGACCTCAAGTGATTCACCTGCCTCGGCCTCCCAAAGAGCTGGGATTAGAGGTGTGAGCCACCGCACCTGGGCCAGAGTGTATTATTAAATACAACATTACTCCCACTTAATTAGATTGTTTCTTTTCTGATACTTCTAGAGCTTCTCCTCCTCCCTACTCAGCAACCCATGCATCTTTGACCCACGACTCTACTTTCTCCACACTCACTCCTGGTATCACCTGTTTGTGTGACTTCAGTTCTCTTCACCTGGCTGGTCCTGACACCCTTTTTGCCCTTGAGCTCTATCAGAGTTCACTGCTGCGTTACTTGTCCACTTAGCTCTAGGCAAGGAAGGGAGAAGAGAAAGAGTGCACTTTAGGGAGGCAGGCGAGCAGCAGTGATGAGAGATGACAAAGACGGTGATGATGACAATGACATTTATTAGCCATAAGAGGAGGAAAGCCAAATCTAAATCCTATTTAAGATATTTAAAGGTAAGTTTTGTCTGCATTATTTGTGCAGGCCCTGTGAGACAAATCAACATTTAGATTCTGAACACTGAACTGTTACTGTTTGTAGACAGAGTTCACTCTTCTGTGCTCAATTTAATATTTGTAATTCAGCATGCATTGCTAAGGGACCATAGTCCCTGTATCTGACTCTCTAAGTATAAGTCCTATCCTTTGTATATAAAGAGAATAAAACATAATCTAACCAGGTGCAGTACTGGAAAGGCCAGTAGAAGTCACAGAGGGATGCTTGGCTGGAGGGTTTATAGGATAAAGTGAGGAAAAAAGTCCTAATCGAATATTCACAGTTAAGATGAACTCTAAACAAAATAGAGGTTAGAGTCATGCCTAAAGGAAAGAATAATTTTTTTTACAATATCTCCAATTCTCTTGACTCCCATCCCTTATACCAAGATGTCCCTTTTAGAGAATAAAACAGGTAGCAGGAATACAAAGCTAGAATATAGAGAGAATTGAACAGAAGATGAGGAGGAGTGAAAGCCACTGACTAATTAATCCTCCATTTTTCAAATCAGGGAAAACCTTGGCATACAGTGATGATGAATCAATGCTGCTGACAGATAAATCGTGTTGGGATCTCAATCATCTAATTCTTCCATCAACAGAAATGACAGGTAATTACCACATTATTGGAAGGTTTAAAAAATACAGGAGAGAATACCACACAAGTACTAGTACCATTGCTTGACTCATCCTGTTTAAAGATTTAGGACTATGTTCTGAACTGATCCACACTCCTAGAGAGGGCTGGGATGACGGTGGTAGAAGGAATCAGTTGAATACTGCGGGTCAGTTCCTCTTAGGAGAGAACTCTGTTTTGATTAGCAAAAACAAAACAAATCCAAAAACCTCTGAACAGTCACGGCAGTTGGAGAAAGAAAGGCCTTAAGATGTGGCCAGTTATGAGATAAGGGTAAATAAGGACAACACCAAATTGCTCTGCATAAGAAATTGGGAAGAACTTTTAGTTTCCAGGGATCGGCATAAGAGAGGGGCTGAGACCTTTAGAGATGAAAGAAGATGGAAGACCACCAACAAGAAAAAGTCACAAAAGAGAAATTCTGTATAGTACAAATAGCCAAAGAACTCTTAAGAACAGCAATGTCTAATATTAATCTTATCTGTAGTACTAACACTCAGTGTAACTACTCACCAAATCAACAGAAAAAGTCTGTTACACCTAGCTACCTTTGATAACTGTCTTGTTTGGATTATGTTTTGAAGAATTAAAAACAGAAGGTTCTGTTCTATGTTGGCCCAACAAAATAAAGAGAAGGGAGGTCAGAGACAAATGAGATTAAAAAAAAATCAGTAGAAGCCAAAAATTCAAACTAGATATAATTATAAGAAATAAATCCCACGGGAATCCTTAAAGATGCTAGGTTGCACGCTGCATTTTCCTCCACAGTGAGATGGAAACTCAAATTATCTAAAGTTTAAATGTTAAAAACTAGAGGAAGAAAAAATCCAGAAGTAAAGAAAGAAAAATGTAACAGTGATATGTTCTGCTCATAGGTGTTACAATAAGCAGTTAAAACAATAATTTATTTTTTCTGGTTTTCTGAAATTTATATACTAACTGTTGATTGCTTTAAAATGGGAACAATTGTTTTGACTTAAGAAGATGCTCTATCTTGTTTTCTGAATAAATGTGGAAAAGAAAAAGTAAATTATTCCCCAAAGGTGGTTCATGCAGATCCTGTGCTGTGGGCACAGTTTCCTTAATGTTCACCCTAGACCCAACTCTTGATTTTGAGTTTTACTTGCAAAATGAACAATGGGTCAAAAGCAAAACATTGATAAAATTGAGGTTGATCTGATTTATTCTAAAAGCAGAGACTTGCCTAAGGCAAAATTCTTTAGGAAAACATTTCAACAGCAAAAAGACCGCTATGAGCTTGTACTTAAACCAGGTGAATTTGCATTCATAAAATTCTTTCCTGCTCCTATTACATAATGAAAAAATTAAAAACTGCTGCCCATGGATTTTCAATTTAGTATTTATATGCTTCATAGAAAATAAGTGACTGTGTGAAAAATGTTTAAGACACCCAATTAATTTTTGTTCATCTGATAAGATTTAATAAATACCTTTGAAATCACATTGAATCAACATTGGAAATCAAGTCTTAATTTTGAAAAAGGGACTCTGCTCTCTATCTAATACATATTTAGATATTTTTAGATAGGAGGCCGGCTATTATTGATCTATGGTGTATAAATTTGTTTTTGATTTCAGTGTTTACTAGTGATTGATAAATTTTACCTCATATATCAAATCTCTCCTTTTCTATTCCAAGCCTTTGCTCCAAGGAGGTCAGTCCACTTAAACATTTTTTTCACAGGAGTAGTGCTCATCTCTTTCCATACAAATCAATGATCTCATTTTTCTCTTGCTAATTTATTAACAACATTTTTCCCTTCTGTATTTGAATGGTGATGTTTTCAAAAAATAAGTTTCCAAACTTCTGTGAGGGAAAATGAAACAGATGCCCAATGGCTTCTTATTCCCTCTTACATTAAGTGCTTAGTACATTTTTCAATAGCCTCGACGTTCTGTGTTCCCCCCAGTCCTCCACACCAGGCTTCTTAGCCGACATACCTGTGTTTCCAGCCAGTATACGACAACATAGCATTTCAGTTCCACTTCATTCCTTTGCTCATGATGTTCTTCCCAATGCCTTGTTTTCTATTCTTGGCCTAAATTTTTATGGCTCAAGGTCTCTCATGAGCTGATGCTATATTCATCTCTAGCCTTGACTGGCATTAAGGAATCCACTTATAAGCGCACTCACATGGTTACTGGCTGTTGGCCAAGGCCTCCCTTCCTCACCACATGGCCTCTCCATAAGCTGCCCGAGTGTCCTCACATCTGACTTCCTCCAGACTTACTAATGAGAAAGACAGGAAGAGAGAAAGGGAAGGAAGGAATAGGGAGAGAAAATAGTTTTTAGTGAGAGAGAAGAGAGTGAGAGAGAGAATAAGAGAAAAGCCACACAAGAAAGTGAAATACCAGGAGGTGGGGCTTCCTGGGAGTCATCTTGGGGGCTGGCTACCACACTTAGAAGCCCAAACTGAGGCCTGGCTTCTTGTAGAAGAGTTCTTTAATTATTACTCCTCCATGATTTCTTTCTTCTCAGAACATCTTTAAAACAAATTCTCTGCCACAGTTAGGTTTTAATGATGCCACTTCCTGAAATTTTTAAATATGTTTCACTTTAATCTTTTCTAGTGCAATATAAGCTCCTTATGTATGGTAACTAAGACTTCAGTTATGGAATGCAGTTATTTCATAATTCCTATCTCAATTTTAGCCATATTGGGCTTAATAAATTAATAAATGAGACTACTTAAGGGTAGCCTTGGTCAGTGGTTGTGAACCCTGGATGGCCGTTAAAATTACCTGGGGAGTTTTTAAAAAATACTGTTGTCCAGGTGAAATTCTCAAATGGGTATTGGTATTTGCTTAAATGCCTCCAACATGATTCCAAAGGTCAGTCAATGGCTTAGAATAACTACTTCCTGCTTCAATCATAAGATTAAAAGAGACCTATTTTCAATTATGTCTTTTTGTTCATTATTCTAAAATCTCACTAAACAAAATACTTAAAACTTTTTATACAGTTCTCTCAATTAAAATAATTGAGATGTTAAGTTTGCCTAAGCCCATTTGTGAAACTAGTTTAATTCACATATATAGTTTTTTTATGTCAGAAATAGAAATATGCATAATTACTTTGCAAAAATGTGCAATTACCATGTCATTTAATAGAAAAATCAAATCACCAAATATAGCTAATAAACAATTGCCCAAAAAACAAAATCAACCAAAATGGCTATAATGGCAGTTCAAAAATTATTTTCCATAGATAAAATTAAAATTTATAGTTTGAAGATTGCTTTCAACCCAGCCATTTAGGATCTGTCAGGAGAGAAAGTACCAATTTCAGCTGAAGTTCTTAAATCTCTTCTTCTTCTTTTTTTTAAACATTTTCCATGAGGTTTTTAAACTCCCCATCAATTCTGCATCTAAAAGCTAAGGTCCACCCTCCCCAACCACAATCCACCATCCTGAAAAGGATGGAGTAAATGGAGCCCTTCTGATACAAAAGAGTTTTTAAAAGACGGCTTCTGTGGCTTAAGACATCACAAGAAAAAGATTCTTTACTGCCTGGTTAGAAAAATCAGCTGTTTTCAATTGCTTATTTAATAGCATTAGCCTTAGTTCTTTCACCACTCTAATTCCCGTCCTCTAATTTGAAGAAATAAGTCATGAGCTAATTTACCTCTTAATAATAAGATGTTTCTGGGCCAGAAGAAGATCCTTTGAAACTGGTAACTAATTAAAGTCAGAGGCTAAGTTTTAGGTCAATGATTCTCAAATGCGATGCACATCCTTTACATTTTTTGTAAAGTATTTATCTAGGATCTATACCAGACCTAGTCAGCATCTTATAAAATTTGCACCAATGGGCAATGAAAGATTTTAAGATAGAACTAAGCTTTTCTCAGCATCTTGGCACCCTGGGTATTTCCAGAATCCTTTCCTGGTGCAGCATAAATAGATCAGACTAGCAAAAAGTACATGACTGTTGAAAGCAAATCAAGACAAAGTAAAATTGCAACTCTCAAACATGAAATAAAAATTCTGCTTATCATTGGTGTTTCTGATTAGTAGATGAAATAATGCAGAATTATTTATAATAGTGCTTAATAGTACACCAAAACGGAACTCACCCAGAAAATTTCCTCCTATATTTTTAAAGGAATCCAGAAAATCTCCCTCATGCTAAAATGCTTAAAAGCCAAATTTCTGCCCCAACAGACAAAAATGAACAGGACTTGACATCATACATTTGCCTTCTTACCTTACTTTTAGGCTCATGTCAAACTGTATCTCAGTTTCCTCTCATTTAGGCCAGATTCTTTCGTTCTCAGGTTGTTGAAAGATTAATTTTTAAATAGGGACTTTATATATTACCTCTAAAGTCACTTGTTTAGCACTTTAATTCTGTTTCCTGTTGGATTTTATAAAATAGAACAAAATGCATCAAGTTGTTTACACACTTGTCAAAACATTCCTGCATAAGATGGCAATGTTGTCAAAATAAACTATTAGCCTGCAAGCAGGTCCAGAAAATGAGTAACTCAGCTGTCTATTCAACTGATGAATGAAAATCTGTTGGGCAACAGAATTCTAGGAGTATTAATGTGTAATATATGAAAGTACAGGTTTTAAATACGCACCCTGCAGAGAAATTTTCCCCCAATAGTTGACATATAATTTTTTACAGTTAAATGTACTTACCATGTTACCTAAATTCATTTATTATATATTTTAGCCTAAATATTTGACTGGTTAGGAAAACAAAAAAATAATTGTGATTTAAGAAAACTAAAAAACAGTAGTGAGAGGTCAGAGATATAGCTGAGAGTTTCTTAAATAGGCAAAAACAAATAGAAATTCAAATGGAATTGTGTTTGAAAATTCCATTTCCTAAAATTAACAATCTCAATTGGAACAAGCTAATGGAGATAACTTCTACAGTGTTAATATAATGTTTCAAATGAGTTGACATAAAAAATACAAGTGATATTGTAAAGTCAGTATTTTCTCATTTTCTTTCGGGAAATCACCAGAGAAACAAATGTAATAAACTCCCTTTTTGACAATAGTACTACGACCATATACTAAAAAGTAAGTGTAGGGTTTGTGTAACAGTGATGATCAGCAGAGATGTATGCAGGAGAGAAAGGAAGAGGAGAAAAAGCATTATAGCTTTAGATCTAAGAAGGAGTCTACAATATACACCTCTTAAAAGACAGGGTACTCTCTGAGGTGCAAAATCCAAATGCCTTGTTGAAAACAATGGGAATAGGATTCATGTACTGGAGGCAGAAACTCCCCTGGACCTGGTTTACTTCTGAGACTAAAAAAGATGGCAATAAACCAGGAATTATGCAGATTAGCTATATTTGCATCAGCAAGTAGTGAGAGCAGAAATTTGGCACTGTGAAAAACTTCCATAGTGCCTATTCTCATTGTCTTGAGAAAATTAAAGATTAGACAAATTCATATACAAAATTCTGGGTCAGACCCCAGGATAATTCTGCTAACATAAAATATAGCCCTGAACTTTCTTACACAAAACTCCTGAAGAGAAACTGATCTTGGAAAAATTCATCCACCTTAATCATAAATAATGAAAAAAGGAAATATCATCAGAGCCACAGAAATACATTACAAGGAAAAGGAGGAAACAAACAAAAGAAATATCTTCTAAATGAAGAATATTAAAAAAAAAAAGTTCTATTGTAGCAGAAAAATTGGGACCAAATTACCAGAAAATTTAAAAGTTCAATCAATCAATATCTTCTATGAATAAAGGATGAAAAAGATATTTAAAAACTCAAGGAAGAGATCATAAGACAACAGGAAGAGAAAAAATATAAGTCCAACTATAAAGTGAAAGAGAAAAATAACAAAACCATCACAAAAATAAAGGCAAAATAGGAAGAAGCACGATGGAGGAAAACAATGCAGAAAACACAATAAAACACATAAGAGAAATAAGCAAAGTATGGAAATGAAATGGAAATTAAAAACTAATATGAAACTAGAGACAAACTGACCCAAGATTTGAATAGAGCGCTCCCTAAAAATTTTTTTAAAAACAAATAATTTGCAATATAGTTTAAGAATATTTTACTGAAATAAAAGATTTGGATTCATACAGTGAAAAAGCAAGCTTTGTCAAAGAAATATGTATTCAAAATAACAAACAACAAGACACATCCTAGAAAACTTACACAATTCTAATGAAAATGAAATGAACACACAAAACATCAAGGGATGGGTTGGGGTATCACAGTGTGCTCAGACTTTTCCACAGAGAAATTCAAAGCTAGAGATTTTGTACAGGAATCTTACAACATCCTCAGGAAAAGAAGTGGATGGAAGGTGGGGAACCTAAGAATTTTATACCCAGTCAAGCTATGATTTTAAAAATAAAGTGATATACTAAAACCATAAGAACTCAGAAAATATTGTCCCAATGGGTCCTTCTTGAGTAATCACAAGAATAAGAACATTTATAGAAAAGATGATTGATGACAGAATTCGCTCTCTTAACATTGCATACTATGAGTTAAAAAAAGATGTAGGAATAGAGTTATAGAGAAATACAAATGTCATAAGCTCTTGCAGTGTATAAATATATAACTAACAAAAATGGAAAAGGCAGGGGAGAGAAGATGAGAAGTAGTGTAAGCTTTCCTATTTCCTCATCTTTAATAGCTGCAGATCAAAGCACATCACTGAAAGCTAACAAATTATTAGTAAAGATATAATTACAGAGACAGTGGTTAATAGCATGAAAGATAAGATAATCAACGCAAGTCAAATGATACTGGAGAGAGAATGGAGAAGGAAAAAAGAAATATCTTTATCATTGCTTGTGATAACAATTTAGATATGTTTAAACAAATGGGGAAATAGAAGATTAGTGAATGATATGATGTTCTTGTCATAAAGATATTCATTAGAACAAAAATTAAAACTTTCTAATTATTAGAAGAAATAAACATACGTATAAAGTGGAGCCTATATGAAAGATTTTTAACAGGCATAAAAGCAAAGAGTAAAACATAAAAGAACATGACAACTAGGACTAACTACATCTGTCATTCATCATAAATACAAATAAATTAACTCAGCCATTAAGAGATAGTGATACCTAATTCTGTAGTGTACAATAGGACACACCTGAAGTTCAGGTGTGTTTTCAGGCAAACACACATAAAGAGAAAGCAAAGGTCACAATTTTCATGTCAGACAGGATTGAATTTAGGTTTCAAATCACTGAATAAGACAGAGAAGTTTACTTTCTAAAACCAGAGGGTAAAATTCAAAATGGAAACATAATAGCAATATCTAGCCAGTGCTATAATTTGAATATTTGGGCTTCCTCAAAATTCATATTGAAATTTGATTCCCACTGTTGGAGGTGAGGCCCAGTGGGAGGTATTTGGGTCATGGGAGTAGATCCCCCCTATTGGGGGTGAGGGCGTTCTCACTCTGTTAGTTCCTGCTAGCCAAAACTAGGTGTTAAAAAGAGCTTGGCACCTCCCTGCTCTCTCTTGCACTGTGATTTCTGTTTTTTCAGAGACAGTCTCCCTCTGTCACCCAGGCTGGAGTGCAGTGGTGTGATCACAACTCACTGTAGCCTCAAACTCCTAGGCTCAAGCCATCCTCTCACTTCAGCTTCCCAAGTAGCTGTGACTACAGGTGCACACCACTGCTCATGGCTAATTATTATTTTTGTGTGTGTGGAGATAGGGTCTCACTATGTTGCCTAGACTGGTCTTGAATTCCTGGCCTCAAATGATCCTCCCACCTTAGCTTCCCAAAGTGCTGGGGTTACAGGTTTGAGCCACCACATTCAGGCTGCCCTGTGATTTCTACCATACTGGCCTCCTTTCCTTTTCTGCCATGAAAAGAGGCCATTTGAGACCCTCATTAGATACAGATGCTGGCATTATGCCTCTTGTACAGCCTGCAGACCCACAAGCTAAAAAATCACTTTTCCTTATAAATTACCCAGCCTCTGGTATTTCTTTATAGCAATACAAATAGACATGTCTTTTTAATGTTAATAATTCTAATATGTGTGTAATTATATCTCAATAGCCTTTATGGAGAAACTCTACTAGGGCAATGCGGAGGGGAAATGTGGTGTTGGAGCCGCCACATAGAGTCCCCACTGGGGCACTGCCTGGTAGATCTGTCAGAAGGCCACTATCCTCCACACCCCAGAAGGTAGCTCCACTAACAGTTTGCACCATGCAACTGGAAAAGCCGTAGACATTCAACACCAGTGCTTGAGAGCAGTCATGGGAGCTGAGCCCTGCACAAGGGCAGAGCTGCCCAAAGCCTTGGGAGCCCACTCCTTGCAATCAGAGAGGCCTGGATATGAGACATGGAGTCAAAGGAGATGATTTTGGAGTACTGAGATTTAATGACTGCTTTGCTGAGGTTTGGAATTGCATGGGGCCTGTAGGCCCTTTGTTTTGGCAGATTTTTCCTTTTGGAAAGGGTGTGTTTACCCAATGACTGTACCCCCATTGAATCTTGAAAGTAACCAACAAGCTTTTTATTTTAAAGGCTCATAGGCAGAAGCAACTTGCCTTGCCTCAGATGAGACTTTGGACTTTTGAGTTAATGCTGGAATAAGACTTTGGAGGACTGTTGGGAAAGCATGACTGTATTTTGAAACATAAGAAGGACGTGAGATTTGGGAGGGGCTGGGGACAGAATGATATTGTCTGGTAGAAGGCCTCTCTGGCCCCACCCCCCAGCCACATGGAAGGAGCTTAACTTCCTTACGTGACTCGGCACAATGCCCCCGACTGAAGGAACTCCAGCCCCTTCCGCCTAGCAACCACCTAACCAATCATCACCTGCCTCTTTAGCTCCCGCCCAGCAAACTTCCTGCCCAAATCCTGACCAATCACCATATGCCCTGTCAACCTCCTGCCCACTCAACTTCCCGTTCGGCAAACTCCCCGCCCGGCAACCGGGACTAACCAATCATCACCCGCCGCCACTGCTCTCCCACCGCCCCAGGCCCTCTGCCCCTATAAAACCAACCGAACAAGGAAAGCGCGCGCGATTCCTCCCTTCCTGCTTGAGTCGCCCGGAGATCCCAATAAAGTCGGTACCGGTCACCATGCGTCCTGCCTCATGTCTACTGGGTGCCTGCCTCCGTGGGTTGGCGTCCCACAACCAGAGGTCGCACAGATATGGTTTGGCTCTGTGTCCTCAACCAATTCTCACATCTATTTGTAATCCTCAGTGTTAAAGGAGGGACCAGGTGAAAAGTGACTGAATGATGAAAGTGGTTTCTAATGGTTTAGCACCATCCCCCTAGTGCTGTCTTATGATAGAGTTTTCACGAGATCTGGTTGTATGGAAGTGTGTAACACCTCTCCCTTTGCTCTCTCTTCTTCCTGCTCTGGTCATGTGAAGATCAGGCCTGCTTCCCTTTCGCCTTCTGCCATGATTTTAAGTTTCCTGAGGCATCCCAAGAAGCAGAAACCTGTATGGATTGCAGAACCATGATCCAATTAAAACCTCTTTTCTTATGAATTAGTCTCAGCTAGTTCTTTATAGTAGGGCGAGAACAGACTAATATAGTGTCCTTTGCCCATTAAAAAAATGGGTTGTTTTCTGTCTTAAGGTTGAGATTTAGAAGTAATTTATGTATTCTGGATACAAGTCCTTAATCATGATGTAATTTGCAAAGATTTTTCTCTTTCTTGATGGTATCTTTTGAAACATAAAGTTTTTGATTTAGATGAAGCTCAATTTTTTTGTTTTGTCACTTGTACTTTTGGTGTTATAGCTAGGACACTACTGCCTAACTCAAACTCATAAAAATTTACTCCAGTGTTTTTTACTAAGAGTTTTACAGTTTGGGCTCTTACATTAAATTATATGATCTATTTTGAATTAATTTTTGGATATGATGTGATGTAGAGGGTCTAACTTAATTCTTTGGCATGTGGATATTCAGTTGTCTTAGCACCATTTGCTGATAAGACTTTTCTTTCCTCATTGAATGACTTTTCGTACCTGCTATGGTTTGAATGTTTGTCCCCTTCAAAACTCATGTTGAAATTTAATTGTCGCTTTAACAGCATTAAGAGGTGAGACCTTTAAAAGGTAAGTAGGCCATGAGGGCTCCACCCTGGTGGATGGGATTAGTGCTGTTATAAACTGGGCCCATCTTACTCTCCCTTGCCTGTCTTCCTTCCTTCATGAGATAACACAGAAAGAAGGCCCTTGCAAGATGCCAGCACCTTGATCTTGGACTTCCAGCCTCCAGAATGGTGAGCCAACAAATTTCTGTACATTATAAATTACCTCATCTCAGATAATCTGTTATAGTAGCAAAAACAGACTAAGATAGCACACTTGTTGAAAATAAACTAATGAAAAATATTAGTTTAAGAAATGTCGTGCCGGGTGCGGTGGCTCACGCCCATAATCCCAGCACTTTGGGAGGCCGAGGCGGGTGGATCACGAGGTCAAGATATCGAGACCATCCTGGTCAACAAGGTGAAACCCCGCCTCTACTAAAAATACAAAAAAATAGCTGGGCATGGTGGCGCGTGCCTGTAATCCCAGCTACTCGGGAGGCTGAGGCAGGAGAATGGCCTGAACCCAGGAGGCGGAGGCTGCGGTGAGCCGACATCGTGCCATTGCACTCCAGCCTGGGTAACTAGAGCAAAACTCTGTCTCCAAAAAAAAAAAAAAAAATGTCAGACTATTTAGGTTATCTGCTTCTTGAGTGAGCTTTGATTATTTGTAACTTCCAAGGAATTTTTCAATTAATCTATGTTGTCAAATATGTTGGCATTATGATTGTTAATAATATTCTCTAATCATCCTTTCTGTACAATCTGCAGTGATGTCACCTTTCTTATTCTTGTTAGTAATTTGTTTCTTTTTAAAAAACCTGCTTATTACTGACTTTTGGTGTCATTAATTTTTCTCTTTTACATTTCGTTAAATCAGCTTTGATCTTTATTGTTTCCTTTATTCTGCATACTTTTTTATTATGATTATTTTGAAAGTGAGTCCTGCTATGTTGCACAGGATGGCCTCAAACTCCTGGGATCAAGCATCTTCCTCTCTCAGCCTCCTGAAGAGTTGGGATTACAAGTATGTACCACCACACCTGGCTTTGATTAATTTTAATTCACTTTTCTTTTTCTAATTTCTTAGACTAAAGGCTGAGGTTACCAGTTTGGGATGTTTCTTATTTCTTCAGATAGGTATTTAGTGCTATAAATTTTCCCCTGAGTACTTCTTTAGCAGCACATCACATTGTTATGTTGTGTTCTTATATTTATTCATACCAAAATGTCTAATTAAAAAAAATTATTCATGGGTGATTTAGAGCTGTATACATTTCCACATATTTAAGGATTTCCTAGGGATGATTTTGTTATCAGTTTCTAATAAAATTCCACTGAGAGCAGAGCACATTCTTTGTATGACTTGAGTACTTTAAAACAGAATTATTTTATGGTCCAGAATATGGTCTAACTGGATAAATGCTTCATGTGCCTATGAGAAGAATGTGTATTCCGTTGTTGTTGGTTGTGGAGTGTTCTGTTATTCATATCAAGTTGGTTGATAGTGTTGCTCAAGTCTATTGTACCCTTGCTTCTGCTTATCTATTCTATCAGTTAATGAGAGGGCATATTCAAATCTCAGACTGTAATTGTGGATTTGTCCTTTTCTTTTTGCTGTTCTATCAGTTCATTTCATATGTTTTGAAGCTGTTAAGTACATACATATCTGAAATAGTTATGATAGTTATCACTTGATTGACCGCTTTACTGTTATGACATGACTTTCCTCTCTGGTAATATTTGCTATAAAATTTATGTTATGTGATATTAATACAGCCACTCAAGATTTCTTTTGACTAGCATTAGCATGACAAATCCTTACCATCTTTTTACATTAACCTACCTGTGTCCTTATATTTCAAGTGTGCTTCTTGTAGGCACCATATAGTTGTGTACTCCTTTATTAAAATCCAATCTGCCAATCTCTGCCTTCTAATTGGAATGTGTAGATCATTTCCGTTCCCCATGATTATTGATATGGTTTCGTAAAACTCGTTCACATTTATATTGATTTTCTGCTTCTTCCATATGTTCTTGCTCCCTATTTTTCTTGCATTTATAAGGTTTTTTATTATTTCATTTTGTCTTCTGTGTTGGACTACTGGTTATAACTCTATTTTGTTATTTTAGTAGTTGCTTTAGGATTTATAGTATATACTTTAAATTTATCAGTCTTATCTTCAAGTGATACCACTTTGTGGATAGTATAAGATGTTGACCCCAGTATACAGGCTGTTGATGCCTTGCACATGAATGCAGGACCATAAAAATGACTGTGCAAGCTGAAACCATTCAAAACAGTCTTAATAATCAATGGAAAAATTTACAGTTGTTCCATGACCTTTAAAAATGTTTGTCAAAAAATGAAAAGCTCTGTTTCAGTTGCAAATGTATGGAGAAATTAAAAATAGACAAGCCAATATTTTCAATATAAAACATTAGGAATATTGAGTAGGTTTTAGTTTTTTGTAAAAAAATTTATCAGGCAGTTTGAACAATGCGTTTTTCTTCCTCTCATATAACTTACAATATGAGGTGAGCCTCTTTTCCATGGTATAATGAGTTATATTCCAAGTTTGGTTCAGCTTCCAATATTTTAAAATTTGTACTCTTAACGTCTTGAAATAGTCCAAAGTTCAATGTTAAGTTTCTTTGCCAATGTAATTTCCTCTGGGACATCTTCAATGTTTAAGTCATAATCACTTTCTCCATTCATATTGTTTACCTTCACTAAGCAACTCTGACTGTATAGACTCTTGAAGGGTGCCAACATTCCCATCAACAGCTATTCTTCCCATACCTACATTTATGCTGGATTTGAATTTCACTTCTGATCCTATTGCTTTTTGTTTTTTGCTACACTTTCATCTTTATTGGTTACTTCCACCTTTCAAAGATCCATCTTTGTAAAATAGCACATGAGTTTATCAGGAGGAGGCACACAATTACAACCTTTGCTGTGTCTATAATGAATTACAGGTGTGCAGTGTCCAATCACTGGCAGACCTTGAATAGAAGTGACGTGATTGGTCACTTACAATTCATATCTGTTATTTAGGTAGTGATTTGTGAACTGAGGAATCTGTAAAGTCTGTACTTCATGCAATTATTTACAGATAATATACCTGTAAATTATATTATCTGTAAATATATTTTACAGATAGTAAAATTTAACAGAAAGTTGAATAGTGTTGCTGGGGGAACAGTGTTAGGTAACCAAATGTCATGCATGTTAAGAGTACAGAATAAGGAATATCTATTCTTTCATTATTTTCCTCCTGGCCTTTACCCTATTGTCATGTACTTAACTTTGACATGTTATAAACTCCAAAACATTATTATTGTTTAACTAGCCAATTATCTTTTTAAGAGACTTAATAACTTTTTGAAACTTGTATATTTACCCATGTGTTTATCATTTCCAACATTCATCATTCCTTTGTGTAGATCCATGTTTCCACTTTCCTAATTGTGTTGCTGTCCCGTATCTTGAAATCCACTTTTTCATGTAGTTTGTCTTTTTAAAATTTGGTTATTTCAGCAAGAAGGGTACATGTGGTCCTTGTCATTCCATCTTGGAACTAATACAACTAATCTGCAAGAAATTACTTTTTGAGTGTTACTGTAATATCAAAGAAGAATATCCAAAATTATGTGAAAAGACTATCACAATACTTCATCCTTTCCCAACTACATATCTGTATGAGACTGAACTTTTCTGTATACTTCAGCTATAACAATTTTAGCAAATTAAATAGTGAAATACATGTGAGAATGCAGGCATCTTCTGTAAAGTCAAATACCGAAGAGTTGCCAAAAAGTAATGCTATTTTCTTAGCTCAGATTTTTGTTTTAAAATATGTTTTTCATAACAGGCACATTTGTTAACATGTAATAGCTTTTAAAACATATTAATAAATGTATCACTTCTAATATGGTAAATATCAACAGATAAAACCCACTTAAGCAAAAGCTTTTTTGGAGTCCTCAACTTAAGAGTATTAAAAGGCCCTAGTACTTAAAACCTTTGAATACCAGGACTCTATATAGTGTGCATCTAACCACAAACCTTAATTTAACTGCTTAAAGTTTTATTAGCAGCTTGAGGTATGCCATTACATCTTGGACTAGGAAATTAGTTTTTCCCCAACAGATTTAAAACCAGAACATCCAGAAGGTACTAAAACAATAAAGTGAAATGAAGGCATTTTAAAGTAGTTATGCATTTTATGTACTCTCTATTCTTTTGTTTAACAGTTGAATGAAAAAAAGGCAACCTCTATGTGGGCTAATACAATCAAAACCTATCGGCCGGGCGCGGTGGCTCACGCCTGTAATCCCAGCACTTTGGGAGGCCGAGGCGGGTGGATCACGAGGTCAAGAGATCGAGACCATCCTGGTCAAATGGTGAAACCCCGTCTCTACTAAAAATACAAAAAATCAGCTGGGCATGGTGGCACATGCCTGTAATCCCAGCTACTCAGGAGGCTGAGGCAGGAGAATTGCCTGAACCCAGGAGGCGGAGGTTGCGGTGAGCCGCGATTGCGCCATTGCACTCCAGCCTGGGTAACAAGAGTGAAACTCTGTCTCAAAAACAAAACAAAACAAAACAAAAAAAACCTATCCACCTACCCACACAAAGTATAGCAATCATCTATAATAGAAATTGGGATCAGAAAAAGTATTCTCTTGAGCTATAAGAGACCTACAGAATAGTAATGGTATTTTTGGCACAAATGCCCGAAATGCTTTAATTCTTTCCTGTTAATTTTTCCATAGATAACTAGTTCTTATGAACTGTTTCCAGATAGTATACTCAGTGGTTAAGATAACAGTATTTGGTATTAAGATTATTTGGGTTTAAACTCTAGCTCCAACTTCTAAATGTGGGACTTTGAGAAAGTCAAACTGATTACTTTCTCTATTTGTAAAATGGGTGTAAAAGTGTTACCTTATATGGTTGTTTTGAGAAGTAAGTTAGTTAAAGTTAAAGCCATTTAGCAATGTTATTTAAGTTCAGCAATTATATTTATTTTCAATAGTGCCTATTAGCCAATGGGCTTTCAAAAGACACATCTGAAATAAAAAACTGCATCTACTCATTTATGAGGTCTAAGAGAAGGCAGGAGTTCAGTTTAGTTTTTGTTTTAGGATCACACAAGTGATATGATCACACCTGGCAAGAACTGAAACCCATGGTCAGATTCTAAATAATCACTTATGTTAGTGCTAGGCTTTATTTAAATTGCTCCTAGAAACATCCCCAACCCTAAAGCTGAGAGAATCAAGAGTTAAATTGTTTCAAGTCAGGGAGGGCAGGATTTTTGCTGCCACATTGTCTAAATTCATTCAACATTTAATGAATAACCACTGGCCATCAGTATCAGGTGGACAGAAATGAGTAAGGTGTCTACATTCTCGGTAACTTAGAAGCTGGTGATTAATAGAGTAGCATATAAGACAGTGTTTCCCATGGTATGATCTGCATACCACTGATTGTGTCTACAGTAAGCAACCCAAGTGTTCCTGGGATCAGGGTCATCTGTCTATAACAGGAAAAGATTAATGGGAGATAAGCTCTACTTTGCAACAGGCTATTTTTCTGAAATAATGGCATTATTAGCATCAGTCTGAGATGCAGAAACAGCAGCAGAATGTTAGGGGGAAATTGCCAGGCCTACCAGTTGTCCTTTCCCCTGTGGGAACAGATTCCCTACAGACTTGGAAAGAGTAAAGCCAGGCAAACTATGTAGACAGCCCTCTGCATGCTCATTTATGGGCCACTCACCCTCTAGTGTTTCCAATAAGGCTAAAGGAAGAATCAGGATAGGAAAGGAGCATGGGACGAACAGCAGCAGTGACCCTAAAAACCAATCAGTTCAGATGTACTTACTGGGCCACTACACCTGCCACCACCCAGAAGTGCTTTAAAAGTATCCTTTTTTTTTTTAAAAAAAAAAAAAAAAAAAAGAGGGAGTCACTTAGAGAAAACTATTACATAAATAACACTATGAGCTGTGTAAGAATTTGACAGAATTATCAGAGACACAAAATAACCAATTATAAAAGATGCTATATACAGCTAAACAACACATAAGGCAATATAGAATTGCTACACGAAAGACACGAGTAATCAGTACCATTATGATCAGAGAGAAGCAATCAATTCCAGTGAAGATGGTTAGGGCTGAGATTCAAAGAAACAGACTTATTAGGCTGAGTCTAAATGAATGAACAGAATAGGCTAAAAGTACTCGAAAAAAAGCAAGCAGTAATCAGGGCGGAGCTTAAGCAAGGACAGAGATATTCAAAGCATAGTCAGAACACAGTGAAGCCACTTTTAGTAAGATTCTCTGCTCTTTATTTTCTTACATAGAAACTACTTGCATTCATCTAGGTTATTATATATATTCTTAGAAAAATGATATAGGTTAGCTAAACTCTCATACTCCACTATATATGTGAAAATACCATTTACAACATAATGTACAGACAGTCCCCAACTTAAAATGGTTGACTTACAATATTTCAACTTTAAGGTGGTACAAAAGTGATATGTGTTCAATAGAAACTATACTCTAAACTTTGGTTCTTTCCCAGGCTAGATATGTGGTACAACATTCTCACGATGCTGGGCATCAGCTCAACTGATACTTTACAGTGTGTCATGTTGCCAGATGATTTGCCCAACTATCAGCTAATTTAAGTGACTGACTTGAGCATGTTTAAGGTAGGCTAGGCTAAGTTAGGCTGTTAGGTAGATTAAGTGTGTTAAATGCATTTTTAACTTAAGGTATTTTCAACTCATGATGGGTTTACTGGGAAGTAACTCCATGGTAAGTCGAGGAGCATCTGTATACCTAAAGGGCAGTAACTACCATATTAAAATAGCTTTGAGACACCCGAATAGTGGTAAATGCCACACCATGACAGGTGTTTCATATCTCTAACTTTCCCTAGATGTCCTAAAAACCATTTAAGAGAAATAAAGCATCTTCCCTGCCTCATGCCCTCTAGTCGGATTTCTATTATTGGTTAAGCAAATTCCAAATAGGCAAAATGGCAAAAAAAGAAAAAAAAACAGTAATAGAGAAAAAAAAAATTAGCAAAGTAAATTAAGGGGAAAATTACACAGTTACAGAAAAACTGAAAAAATATTCTCATTTTTATATCCTGGGAAGACTAATTCTTTAAAGCAAAATAAGGAACAACGAACATTATCAAACAGTCCTTATTGTGCTTTTATTTTTTTATACTATAATTAATACTCCCTCAGTAATTTTATGTACTAATACTGTGAAGCAAATGGCATAACTGTTTAGGTGTCCAAAGAATCATTCTAATCCTAGCACAGTTATCAACTTGTCTATGACTTTGAAAACAGTATTACTTTCTCTTACTGATACAATAAAGAAGTTGAGCCAAATGACATTTGAAGTTTCTGCCAGTTCTAAATGTTAATGATGCCACATTAGTTTTGTAGACAATTCACTACTTCTTTTCTTCTAAACTGACTTCTTAAATCAGAGTTTTCCTAAATATGGTGGAAAGTTTCCAAAATGTGTCACATTTTAGAATTATTAAAATTCCAATCTACTTCTAAGAACTGAAAATAATTTCCTTACAAATAAAGTCCTCTATTTCTTATCAACCATGTTCTTAGAAATACGAATCTGGATGTGTATAAAAACCTTAAACAACAGTTAATGAAAGTAAAACTACAAAAATAGTCTCTACTAACTTAGTAAGTTGAAGTTTTGTATTAGGAAACGACATTACGATAGGAAATAACATAGATTACCTATTTTTGAGAATCCTCTGCAATAATAGCATTTAAAAATATAACTATTTTCCTCCGTGTAATTTCTGTACATAATTGCTAACTTTTCTGAATTTCCAAAACTTACATGTAATGACTTTCAAATACATGTCAAGAAAGTGTTTCATTTATCATTGCAAACACTGATTTATTAAATAAAATAGGAGTCTGGCCTTTATAAAAGTCAGCATTACATTTCTCACAGAGAAATCAAGAAAAAAAATTCCTATCACAGATAGTTATCAGTAGTCTTTGTGATGTTTTCCAACTAATATTTCATTAAAGAAATGAAGTGGGAGCTGCATTTCCAGATGAGGCTCGTGCTTTAGCCATTCTCCGAACCAGCGCTTCTTGTCTTTTTCTCTGAATTTCTTCAGGAGAACACTTTCTATTTTTCTCCTCTTCCTCTGAAAATTCAACAAAAGATAAGTTTTACTTTTATTGCCTATAAAGTCATTCAATATGTGCTTTAATTTTTGCTCTTTTATCACTCAGATTTGCCATACTGGTTTGACTAATAAATCAAACTAAATTACTAAATACAAAATTCCAAGTATCTAATACAGATATAATGCTCCAATTCAAAAAAAAAATGAAGCACCAATTGATCTGTCTCTATTCGACAAATTCTTTTCACAGTGTGATAAAATTCAATTTGATAGAAAACTATTTGACTATTCACCAAACAATTCTTGTGAACAATGACATTTCATTTATATGACCTATGAATAAATATATCCTTATAAAGGATAAATTAGGATTTAAAAATGTTATATAAACTTTAATAGGAAAGTAATCAAAAGATAAGAAATTAAATTAGCTATCAATATCTCAAATTATGTATATTTACATGTTATATTAATATTCAAATCTATTTTTTCCTTATAGAACTATAAAAGTTTCATTTCATCCACAGAGAAAATGTATTTTAGAGTGATAAAATAAAATCTCTTATATCAAACTGGTCACCTGTGATTGACTGTCAGAAATTATATTTTTATTTGGATGATACATTTTGGAGAAACTTTAAAATAATCTCAATTAACTTAGTAAGTTGATGATGTATCAGAAATCACTTTCTCATTTAAATAATACAAGTTTAAGACCATCACCCTAATACATGTTTAAGTAAACTTTTACGAGTATAAGTATTTATGTTGTAAAATATGCTTTTTAAGAAATAATAATCTGTAATATTGACAGAAGAGAAATATTATTATTTATATTGGCATCTAGAAATTCACAATTTATGAGACATTTTTCTTGTTAACTAACAAAGGCATTTTCCAAAATATGTCATCTGTCTCTCTTTCCTTTCTTGGTATAATCAGAAATGGAAAGGGGTATTCAGGCTAAGAAATACATATTTTAAATAAGTTCCCCAGATGACTCTGATGACTTTATTTGCTAAGCTATTTAAATAACAAACTATAGCTATTTTTCCCTACAGAAAGACACCAGAAGATACTTTCTGTAGGGAAATTAGTTTGGCTAATCACCTAATACTTTAGTCTCAAAGTTGAGAAAGACAACAAACTCAGAGCACACCCACAAAGACCTTACACTGAATTTGACACTTTCTGTAGGGAAATTAGTTTGGCTAATTATCTAATGCTTTAGTCTCAAAGTTAAGAAACACAACAAACTCAGACCACACCTACAGAGACTTTATATTGAATTTGACTGTGTGGAAATAAAACAGGTTAATAATACACAACAACAGAAAATATAACTAAGTTCATCTTACAATTTGCTTGGTAATATTACAGAAAATAATTTCAAATGATAATCAGGTCACACCATGAAAATCTGATTTAAGGAGTCATCCATTTTTTCTATCGAGTCTTTCCTTTAACTCAATCTATAATAAAAATACACAGCAAAGCCTTAAACTATTGTAAAGTACTACGCAAAAGCTGCTTTTCTTAGTCTTGATCTTACATGCAAAGTTAGTTATTTTTTTTTTCTGTAAAGGGTCAGAAAGCATGCATGTTAACCTTTGAGTATCTTGTTGCAAGTGTTCACCTGTACCATTGTACCAAAAATAGTCATGGATAATGTATAAATAACTGATGAGTTGTGTTCAAATAAAACCTGCTTATGGACAATGAAATCCGGGTTTCATATAATTTTCAATATATATTTCAATGTCATGAAATATTCTCCTTTTGATTTTTTTCAACCATTTAAAAATGTAAAATCCATTTTTAGTGTGCTGGCTGTACATAAGCAAGCTGCAGGCTAGATTTGGACAGATCATAGTTTGCCAACTCCTGCCTGAAATCAATGAGGAAGTTAAGTGAGCTTTGTTTCAGAAATATTTCCCTGGAGAGCAGCTTGCTAAATACCAAAGTAAAAGTAAGTAGAAACAATAGAAAACATCAACAAGGTTAATATTAAGAGATTCGGTACTATCAATAATCTTAAAGAAAATATTGATAAGGTAAGCTAAAAGGCAGATTACCCATAAAAAATGCAGATAGATTGGTAGATAGGACTTTTGGGAAAACTCAAATACTCCAGAAGGTTTAGTCTTATCAAATTATAACTATAGTTGACCCTTGGACAACATGGGCTTAAACTGGCAAGTCCACTTATTTGTAGATTGTTTTCTGCATCTGCCACCCCTGAGATGGCAAGATGAGACGGCCAACTCCTACTCTCTTCTTCCTTCTCACCTACTAAACATGAAGATTATGAGGATGAAGACCTTTCTGAGGATCCACTTTCACTTAATGAATAGTAAATACATTTTCCCTTCCTTACGATTTTCTTAATAACATTTTCTCCGGCTTATTGTAAGAATACAGTACATAATTCATATAAGAACATAAAAAATATGTGTTAATTTAATTGTTTATATTATCAGAAAGGTTTCTGGTCAACAACAGGCTATTAGCAGTTAATTTTTTGGGGAATCAAAAATTATACAGACTTTCGATTGCAAACCAGATCAGCACCCTCATTGTTCAAGGGTCAACTGTATCTGTTAATAAATTCATGCTGGGAACCTGCTTGAATTGGCTATAATATACTCACTTTAATACAAATGTAAATACTTAAAATTATCATAGATTGAAAACAATTTTTAACATTCCAAAATATCTAGTTTGGGCTATAGTTTAGAGCAAGTTTGTCCAACCCACAGCCCGAAGGCCACGTGCACCCCAGGACAGCTTTGGATGCAGTCTAACATGAATTCATAAACTTTCTTAAAACATTATGAGATTTTTTTTTTTTTAGCTCATCAGCTATTGTTAGTGTCAGTGTATTTTATGTGTGGTCCAACATAATTCTTCCAGTGAGGCCCCGGGAAGCCAAAAGATTTAACACCCTGGGTGTAGGGAATTATTCATTGTCAGCAGTGATAAGATAAACTGGTATAACTGCTTTGGACAGAAATTTGGTGGTATCCATCAAATTTTAAAACTTTCTGTTGTAGCAATTTTTTAGGAATTAACAGATATAATTATATAAGAATGCAGAAATTTATGTAGAAGGATATTTACTGGATATTGTTTGTGATTGCAAAAAACTGCAATCAACCCAAACTTCCATCACAGAGAAACAGTTAAATTATGGTACATCCATACATATCACAGTCATTAATAGGACTAAAATAAATTTATATGTACTAATAGGAAATGACAGCTATAATATATTAAGTAAAGGCAAAAGCAATTGCCAAATAGTGGGTATACAGGTTTATTAACATTTAAATAAATCTATAGGTATATACGCATACACATATATATGTATACAGACACACACATATCTTTTTATATGCATAGAAAATACTACATAATGTATAACAAACACTTAATAATGGTTTCCCCTAAGGAATGGTTATGAGAAAGGAGAAATAGAAGACTTAACTTTTTACTTGAAATTATTCTATACTGTTTTACTTTTCTTTTTAAACAACTAGCATATTACTGTTGTAAGTTTAATAAAAAGTCACTTAAATAGGAAAGTTGTGGTAATGTCAACAAGACAGAGAAGAATCACTAAATAAGAAATAATTAAAAATAAAAAATAAACAAGGAGAAGATCTATTTATAGACTCTTCAAAGAAGGTCCCTGTGAGAAAGTAGTACTTATATTGAGCTGTAAGAAAGCACCAACAAAAGAATGGTGGAGGGGTCAAATGTTGAAAAGACGTAGTTTTAGTCAAAGAAAAGAGCAGTCTAAGTTCCTGAACAAGGAAGAAATATACACTGTTTGAGAAAATAAAAGATAGCTGGTGTAGCTGAAACTTGGTAAGGAAAAAAAAAGGAGGCAGGTTAAAAAGAGATAATCCACAGCTTTGTTGGTCACAGTATAAGTTTGGATTTTATTTGAAATATGACTGGCAGCCATTTAAGGTTGTTTTAAATACAGAAATGCCTTTTTGCCCATCTGATTTTAAAAGACTATTCCACTATTTGGAGATGAGAATTGAAAGGGGACAGATAAAATAACTGCAGTAGTTTCGTCAAGAAATGTTAACTTGGTGTAGAAAGAAAAATGGATAGTTTTGGGAAAAGAAACAATGAAACTTATTGATAGAATGGAGACTTGGGGAAAAGAGGAATTGGAAGAATCAGGAATGATAGGTGGTATCAAGTAAGTAAATCATAATTTTAACCATCACCACTAGCAGGTTTATATCAAATATCACACGAATAAAGATGTTTAATTAGAATGCTCTAAATTTCTAAATATTACACTGCTCCATCATTACTCAAGTTTTAAGTAAGATTACTCAAGTTTTAAAACAATGAGATATTTAGGAAATACAATCCTAAAACAAACACTGTAATACATATATCTAAAAGTATGATTTTCTAAGAAAGAATAAATCATTTGAAAAATATTTACTGAGTACCTACTATATGCCAGTCATTGTATTAAATGCTGGGAAAGAACTCAATGTAATATTTTGAAAATTAAACCAACTACTCTTCATATAATACAGTGTAAGTATTATTTTAAGAATTCTAGTTAAACGTCATAGTTTTATCTTATACATTACACACTCAAAAACAATTATTTTACTACTTTTAAAGATAATACTTTTCAAGGAAAACTATTTCATATTTCATACATACCTTTTGAAGATTGTTTCAAAGATTCAGGAAGCTTCACCAAAGAATGCTGTCGAACAGCTCCCTCCAGTATTGGGTTGACACTTTTCTTTTTCTCCACACCCTGTGTAATTTTGGGATCAGACATACTTCCAGTTATATAATCTTGATTAAACTGAGAAACAATCCGAGAATTTTTCATCTTTGTAAATGTAAACTTTGGAATTCCAACTGTTTTGTTAAGGCTGCTCTGAGCTTCATCTGTTACAGTGTTATGGCATGGTTGCTTAGTACTCAATTTCTTCTTGGAAGCGGCAATTTCTGTACTCATATGAGCTGAAGTTACATTCAAACTTGAACTTCCTGAAAGAACCAATTTGGAACTACTCACTTGTACTGGAACATATGTGTTAGTACAAGAGACACGCAGATTATTTATCTGACAGTTTGAGATCTCAGAATACGTAGTCGAATTTGTGGTACCTAAAAAACTTGGAGAATTTCCATATATTTCCCCTTTCTCCATCTTCATTGGCTTATCTATTTGTAAGCTATTTGTCAAAGGTGTCTGCACTGAAATGTTGCCTGGATTCAAATGCTTCGATTGTACCAAATTACTTCCTTGTTTAGATACAGTAAACATGTTTTTGGCTCCACGTTTAGAATTGTTATCAATCTCACGTATACTTTCTGATGTGTTAGTGTCCATTCTGATGTCTTGTTGCTGAGTTAGTCTTTCAATATCATCACATGCTTGGTACAACAAATCATCATCTACATCATCTGCTTCCCAGGTATTATCTAATTGATGACATGCTTTAATAATTTCATGGGCAAATGAGGGATCATTCCAATCATCAAAGAAAGAGCCTAATTTTGATGCACTGGTGTGATTTGGGTTACTAACACTGCTTTTATTGCCTAGATTTGCAGAGCCAAAAAGATCAGTATTCACATGTGATTTAACAGACTGATTTAAAATGCACTTGCTTTTCTGTTCATTAGAATATCCTGTATTCAAAGCAGACTTCTTTTCAGAAGCATGTACAGTATGAGTAAATTTAGTATGAATATCTTCCTTTATTTTTGTCAGATTAGATGTAACTGTATAATTTTGAATTTTGTCTTGAATAACAATTTTATTGGAAGAGTTTTCAAATTTCATTTTATTTCCAGTGGATGATAATTTGTTTGAATTTGGTGAAAATCTATATTCTGCATCTATTAGTTCTCTGTCATATGTCTTTGAAGAAAGATCTTGTAATACTTTTGAATCTCCTAAACTGGCATCTAAACTTGTATTTACTCTTGACATATTTTTATCATTTTTACTATTAAAGGTACAAATTCCCTTTTGATCAGTAACCTGGGCTGTTTTAGAAAGGAAGAGTTCAGGCATGTCGACATTTTGTATAACAAAAGCTTCATTACTTACTAAGTTTTCCCATTCATCCTCAAAATCACTGGTAGTAAATGCATCAATGTACTTATTAGAAGTTTCTGGCTCCTCAGTACAGGAAGTCACACATGATTTTGTCATTATGGTTGTATCTACTTGAGAAGAAAGTGATCGTGGGGTTTTATTTGGCAGTTTTTCCATGACCAGAGTTTCATTAGTATTAATTTTCTCCTCTTTCAAAGCATTTGTCTTTCCAAAGGTAGTATTATTGGTGCTCCAAAAAGCCTCTGGCAGTTCTTGGCTTAACCGTCCACTACATTTCTGAGTAGAACCATCAAAAATGGCATTCAATGCTGCTTCAGCCGTTTGGTCAAACGGCTTCTGACTGCTATTTTGATGATTTGCCACAGATATCTTGGTCTTTCCTTTGATTGGCTTCTTTTTTGTAGCATTATCTATTTCGGGAACTATATTATGTAATGACTGCATCCATATATTATCTTTATAATTACTTAAAATCTCTGTTTCTGAAATCATCTGGGTAAAATCATAATTCCTCTTGTTTTGTTCTTCTAGCACATCAAGCTCTTCCATATTTTTATCAAATTCTTTAGCCAGTTTCATAAGTTCTTCTTCTTGATTTTTTGTTTTTAACCTATTAAACAAGATTAAAAAATTATAATTAAAAATGTTCTGAGACATTATATCCAATTTTATTTAACATATTTTGATGTTAAACCTCTAAGATTTTAACACTTATAATTATTTTAACTGCAAAATTTCATAGATAAAAATATGGAAATTTTATTAACAAAAATTTTGATATATTCACAAAACCAAACTGGAGAATTATCAAAAATATTTGCTTTATTGAATCTCAGAAAAGCTGAAAAGTCTTAACTTACTTTGTGCAGCCGATTTTTGCTCTTGATTTTCCTTTTGCTACACTGGGGGTACAAGGAATAGCAGTTTCACCAATCCACACGTCCAGCATAGAATTTGTTGTTGGTTTTTCATCCTTTGGCAGATAGGGGGAAAAATGGTATAAAGTACCAATGCAGCACCCACCCTTCCAAATAAAAGAGGGGAGAGGGAGAAGGAGAGAAGGAGAGAGGGAGAGAGGGAGAGAGGGAGAGAGGGAGAGAAGGAGAGAGGGAGAGAGGGAAAGAGGGAGAGAGGGATGAAAAAAGAAAGAAAATAAAAAGTAACTATTTGAATTAATTTTCTAAATTCTGGTAAAGTAATAGTTACCAAACAAACTCATAATCAGTGAGAAGTTGGGAGACAGCAATAATAAGCTACAAGAATCGATCCACTTATGTTTCAGAATATGAAAACGTTCAGAATTAGAAATTGTTTATTTTCAAAAAATATTGTTTTAAGAATTAAATTTATCAAATGTACATTTAATAATAGAAGTATATGCTTTTATCAAAAGAAAATGGACATTTTAATTGTCATAAAGTACTTATAAAAACATTAGTGCCAAAAACCGTGTTGCAGAAATCATCAGAATTGACAATAATGAGATACATATGGAAATTATTTCTGTACCATCTGATTCTCCAAATTTTCTTTACCTTTATTATAGTCTTTATCTAAAGTTGGACAATCCATGTTGACCTAAATTAGGAATACTCAGAATTAAGGTCAGGACTGAATTAAGAGATAACAGCAAGGTTAGAACTGATGCTAAGAATGAGGCAGGAATAAGAATAAAAAATAAATAGAGAAAGCAGAAAAGTTTAACCAGGATAATATATAGAAAAAAGGCATTTTAGATCTGGATATTGTTGCTGTACCTTTCAGTCACTTGATCATGCAAAAAAATTAAAAGAGAATGAGCTTCAGGCATTAATTGCAAACCAAACCAACAAATCAAATAAATTAACCATTTTCATTCTACTTTATAGCATCTAGAATGAACATAAATATCACACAAGGTAAAAAATAATCTTACTACCACATTATAGGCTACGCAAAGCAAAGACTCTTCTTAGGATAGCTCAGCATCTAGCACAATACTGGGCATAACAGTGTCAGTTTACATTTATTTACTAGAAGGTTTAGGTGAAGACATCCTACATCTTGGTACTTCAAATCCTCAGTGATTCAAAAAGCAGTTTTCTTAATGTCGATTTGAACCTAGTTGCCTTTAGCTTTGCAAATACTCAAGAAAATCAGTAATTTCACTTTCAGACTCTATATTTTCCCTTTTGTTTCAATAATAATCTTGAATTTAAAGAAAATAATAGTCTTAATTATGAACTCTGCCACTTACCAAAGTAATTTTCAATTCAATTTTCAGAGAACTAAATTATGACTTTACGTACCCAACTTTATATATACATGGGTCCTATGCATGTTTGTATACTATTTATATGTGTTATATATTACATATTTCTTCCTTAATAATTACATAATTTATTGATTTCCAACCATAATCCAGATGCTATATAAGGTATCTAAATGCATTACTTCACTTCACTGTAAAAACTATATACTGTGCAAAGCTGTATAAATGAAGATATATACTATCTTCAAATAAACAACACTGTATAAAAAGTATCCCTGCAGAAAGTGAATTGATTGTCCAATTAAAATAAAAGCGCGTCTTAAAAAAATTGCTCTCTCTGAAAATGTTAAAAGAAAATTAAATAATGATTTGAGAAGGACTCACCTAAAAATAAACAATATAAGTATTTGTCATTCTGAGAACATGACAAGCTTTCAAACAGACGTTGAAACTGCTGAAGATTTATATGCTTTAAAAGTACTCAGTGTAAGAGGGTAACATTTTAAATCTACTAATTTCACTGTATTTTTTTCTTTTACACAAGTTACCACTTGCATACTGTTGCCATTTCTTTATATGAACTACTGTTTCCAGCCCACTAAGGTGAAGGGTCCAATAATTTATTCACAACTATCTTTTCATCACTATTTAGGCTGGCCAGCCCAAACACATTTTATTATGCTTTTTTGATGTGAAAACCACAATTAATGAAGATCTATTGTTTAACTTATAGAGTAAGTACTATTATGGCATAAATGCTATTTAACTAATGAATGGTAAGTAAAATGAATTTCTATGACATGTTAAATATGGAATGTAGAGCCAATAGCAACAGAGTTGTTTTGACTGTGCTAGGTGTAATTTTGGTTATTTTACAGCTGCTAAGAAAAACTTCATTTCCTGTCTCTTCCACCTGGATGACAGTCATCCCTCAAACCATGTTTTGGACCAGTGCCATGTAACTGTTTATGGTCAACATATAGTAACTATTCAAGGACATGTTAAGGGAAAATAGCATACTTCCTTTACAGAAGACACTAAGCAAAAATGTTCTTGGAATTAAATGTTGTTAAATAAGAAAAATAGAACAAAAAATAAAGAAGTTCAGAACAGTTTTATGGATTAAGCCTTTGCTTCTCAGTAATGTCATATAATATTAGAGTTATTGGATTGCTTTGTGTCAAATGATTGACTTGAACATATTTCTATTTCACTCACAGAGGACAAGAACTGAAATGAAAAAAAGAAATGAAGCACTTAAAAAAATTTTTTTTTAAGAGACAGGGTCTTAAACTCCTGGCCTCAAGTAATCTTCCTGCCTCTACCTTCCTCCCAAAATCTTGATATTACAGGCGTGAGTCACCATGCCTGGCCGAGAAAAAAAAGTTTGGAGATGGTTCTATTACAGTAATAACCTTAACATAGCCTTACAATTATAGCACTCTATAGTTTACAAAGAATTTTTATGTAGTTTAATCCTCATAATGATCCAACGAAGAGAGCAAGAGCAAGACAAGTAATAATCTAGTTCATAGCTGAATGAACTGAGGTGGTGAAAGTTTAAATAACTTGCACTGGGTCACACAGCACAGGAGGCTGAATGAGGACTAAAACTGAATTCAGTGATCTCCACTTTTGTGTTTCTTGATGATCTTGTAAGTCAATGACTATTAAGAAAAACAGTTTCAATAGGGAAATGTTATACTACAGACAGTAAATACCAATCACAAAACAACCATAAAAGTTTAAATTTTTTTGACTGCCTTATTCTATTATTTTAGTAACTTGAAAAATGATGCCATAGGTTGTTAAGCACATTAGATAAAAACACTCAAATGCCCTAGTAAAAAATTACTCTAAAAAATTAAAACAACATATATACTTACGAAAATATCTATTACTAATTTTATATTATGTTCCTTTTTTCAAAATACGCATTTCAAAAGCAGAAAAGGCAAAACAGTAATTTTTGCTGCCTTATTTTTGGAAAAAAGAATTATAAAAGACAATACTTTTCATTTAAAGAAACTGTACAAGAAGTTAGTGGCACAGTCTTCACTGTTTTAAAACAAACTATAAAACTAGTGATATTTACCTGAGGAGCAATACGATTAACAATCTGTGAAATCTCATCACTATCTGTGGTGTAAATCCGTTTTTTTCTTCCTTTACCTAAGCAAATAAAGACATTTCTATAAATTCTAAACAAAAAACCCTCAATTTTTAAAAATACCTGTCACTTCTTAGAAAATAATTTTAATTAGTGCAGCTTAGAGGATTATGTGTTTATATCACATACACAGATAAAATCATTTAAGATTCTCGGAAGTGCCCGATGCTATTATCTGACTAGAATTCTAGTTAAATCTGAATCATTTATCAAATATTTACCCACATAAAAAATGTTCATAATGAATTACCTAACTGCTTTGTCAATGGAGAATTCTGATCCCAAAAGATATCATTCTGTCCATCTGGATCATTAGGAGAACTGAAGGAAGATGACAGTAAGTCCATTTTCAGCATTCTCTTTGGTGTTTCATACCTTTCTATATAAAATATGATTAAAATTACAATTGTTGCATTTTAAAGTATTACCTTACTTCATAATACCCCAGTCAATTAATAGCTTAGCCTTTAATAGTCCAATATAATTTTTTTCCCAGAGATAAGTCCCTGAACCATAAATGATTGTTTCGTATAAAAATCCATGCAGCACTTCCCAATCTTGACATTGTAAATAGCAAGCACTTTTAGATAATCTAGAAGGTCTATGAATGCATAATACAATACTGTATAACCTAAGTCATTCTATTTATTATCATTGAGACTTGGAGGCTTTGGGGAACCACCTATATTTATAGGTACACTTCAAAAATCAAAAGTATCCTAACAAAAACCTAAATATGTTTAGCCCCTTTTATCAACTCTATCCAATCTATATTAATTGTGATTCTTCAAAAAGCATTAGTGATAAAATGCTTGGGAATTTTTGTCTAGAATTCACTTTCAAACTTTTATAAAGATTTTTGTTCATTCCCGAATTGCTTTATGGGAGTATTATTAAAGAAATGTAAGGTAACAAGCACTATTTAATGAACATGCTCCAGAATAAAGGCTTCTGTATGAGTTTCAATTCCAACTAATATTTACTAGAAGTCTTTTAAAAGGGAACACCAAAAACTAATCGAGATAAAAGGGGGCCTTAGTATCTTACTTGGAGGGATGTTACATAGCAACTTCCGGTTTTTTAATAATGAGGTGAGGTATCACCCAGGCTTTGAGACAAACTTTTAACTTTTCATATGGCCTCTTCTCTAAAACAGGTCGGGGGTCGGGGATGGGGGGAAGCTTTAAAGAGAAATAACTTCTCCGGGCATTAACTGAGGATAGCGGACCTATCAGCTCTTTCTCCTCGCTCTGCCACCGCTGCTGACTGGAGGAGCAGCCCAGAAAGCCGCCGCCTTCCCGCAAACAGGTAAACCACATGACCTATTGCTGTGGCGGTGGCAAGGGGATGGTCAAACCTAACGGGGTAGTGCTCAAGCTCGAGGACAAAAGCCCATCGGGGAGTGGTAAAGGATTATTTTTGAACTCTCGAGGGGTGAATCCCAGAGAAAGAATACACACTCCAAACTCCACCCCCACCCCTGATTTCCCTGTTCCAAGCGGGGATGTGGGGATGCAGAGCCAAAGCCAAGGCAGGCCGCGCTGCCGACGTCTCACCCTCGGGGTTACTTTTACTGCACAAGGCGGCTGCTGGAGGCTGCTCTCGCTGCCGCACTGGCCCAGGAGGCCCCTCTTTAGCCCCGCGGGGCCACGAATCGCGGGCCGGCCTCAGCCGCCTCCTCCCTGGCTCGACCACCGAGCCGCATTCCTCAGTCGCCGCTGTTTTGTGCGGCGTGTTCTTCGGGTTAGGGCTGTCATCAAGTTTCCTCCGCCGACTCATTGCCTATGACCTGCCTCCAGCAGCCGCTTCTTTCACATTTTGCAAAGGGATGAGTAGGGCAACCGCACTACAAACACGACTCGGCGTTAGCGGTAGCCGCCATTTTGGCCGGTGGGACGCGCGCAAGAGGCGGCCGCTGATTGGCTGCGTCTGGGGAAGGGGCAGAGCTGTGAAGGTGTCAAGGGCGCGCGCGCGCGCTTCCGCAGCCGGGACAGGAACATGCCTTGGAGGAGGGTCTAGGCTCAAATTACTCCGGACTGGAAGGGATTATAGGGGTAGTAGTCGTACGCGTAAACTGAGTGGGAGCTTGTGAGATGGAAAGGAGATTGAATACACTAACAGCTTTTTATTGAATTTACATCGAAAATTGCACCTTAGATTCATATTAAGGATCTTCGAATTTGTCAAGAAGAGGAGATACAGCTAATTTTTCATAGATGATATGTTTATAGAAAAATCCAGAAGATATCCTCCAGATCCCAGAATGGTAGATCCACTAGCAGATTGCAAAAAAAAAAAAAAAAAGAAAAAAAACAAAAGAAAGTAGAAAAAATTACTAACATGGTAATTTAAGAGTTGATGGATACAAAGTCAATATTCAAAGATCAATGTGTTTCAATAGATTAGCAACAAATATAAAATTGAAGTTTTAAAGCGATACTATTTATAATAGTATATGAGATAACAAGTAACTAGAAATAAGTTAAAGATTGTCCTTCCTACAAAGAAAACTATAAAACATTTTTGAAATAACAGGAAGACCTAAACAAATGGTTATACTATATTCATGGGTTGTGAGACTCAATATTGTTACAATGTCAGCTATTTCCAAATTGATCTATAGATTCGACATTAATACATCCAAAGTCCCAAGATATATTTTATAGTTTGTGTGTGTGTGTGTGTGTGTGTGTGTGTGTGTGGTGACAAGTTTTTTGTTCAATTTACATGAAAATGCAAAGGACCAAAAATATCAATAAACTCTTGAAGATCTCTTGAAGAATAATGAGGGTAGATATCAACCAGGTATCAAGACTTATGTAAAGTTATGGTAATTAAGACAGTGTTATAATGGCGATGGGATAAAGATGAAAGAAACAGGGTAGCACAGGAACAGACTTTCATGTAAATGAACACGATTTGAGACAAAGATGACCCTCCTGAGCAATGGAAAAGGGACTTTTGAAATTAAATGGTGCTTGGTCTATTTGATATTCACTTAGAAAAAGAAAGAAACATGACCTTTACTTCAAACTTCATCCCCAAATCAGGTGCATATTCATTATAAATTTAACTGTAAAAGATAAAATAATATTTTAGAAGGTATAAATTGTGAGGCACAAATTGGGAGAAAATATTTAGAAGACATATTTAAGGGCCCATATATAAGTTATATGAAGAACTGATACAAATTAAGGAAATGACTGACCATCAAAACCAAAAGTGGATGGGACACTTGAGCAGGATCTTCACAAGAGAAAATATTATCAACAAACTTATAGAAAAATCAGATTCATTTTTTAATTAGGAAAATACAAATGAAAATCATATCAGAATGGCTAAAATTAAAAAGACTGACAATGCAGGTATCAAGGAAGTAAACCAATGGAAGCTTTCATGTACTGCTGGTGAAAGTGTGATTTGGTACAACCACTTTGGAAAACAGTTTTTGGTCTAGCAATCCCACTCTGAGGAGTATTCTCTGTGGAAATGCATGGACTTGTTCATCAAGATACATTTTATAAAAATGTTTTGGTGGGATGCAGTGGCTTATTCCTGTAATCCCAGCACTTTGAGAAGCTGAGGCAGGTGGGTTGCTTGAGCCCAGGAGTTTGAGACCAGCCTGGGCAACATGGCGAAACTCCACCTCTACAAAAAATACAAAAAAATAGCTGGGAGTTTTGGTGCATGGCTGTAGTCCCAGCTAGTAGGGAGGCTGAGGTGGGAGGATCACTTGAGCCCAGGAGCTGAGTTGAGGTGAGCCATGATTGTGCCACTGCATTCCAGCCTGGGTAACAGAAAAAAAAAAAAAAAAAAAAGGAAGGAAGGAAGGAAGAGAAAAGGAAAGAAAGAAAGAATGCTTTTAGCAGTAAAATTCAATTCAAAATTACTTTATACTGTAAGCAGATAAAATGCCTTTCAATAGTAGAATGATAAATATATTGGACTGTATTCACACCACAAAATAGTAATGAAAGTGAAAAGCTACAACTCTGTGCGACAACATGGATATCTCACAAAGATTAGCAAAAAAAGCTAGACCTCCTAATCCTCCTCCATAGTATTAAATAAATCCCACATAAAGTCCATGAGGCAAAATTCTACTATATTATATAGGGATGTAAGCTTTAGTGTTAAAACAGTTAAGAAAAATCTCGGAATGATTACCATAAAAGTCAGGATAATAGTTACTTTCAGAGGGGGAAGGGACAGTGATTAGAAGTGGACAGAGGGAGGAGAGAATTTCATGTACTTACTGGCTTTATTTTCATATTCTAGTTGTTAATTACAGAAGTATTTGTTTTGTGATAATTTACTGAGGTGTACTTTTTTTCACTGTCTACATACATTGTATTTATCAATTAAAATGTTTAAAAATTTTAATGTAAGGCAAAGATCTTAGTTTCCGCTGAGGAACTGATATATTTCTTCTATCTTGTAAACTATTCTGTTTTTACTCTTCAGTTTGGCTGACAGATATCCTAGAACTAAATTTGAGATTCAGGTCTGGCAGTTATATAAACCATATAAATCACTGTGAATAGATAATTCCATTATTTTTCCTCAGTGTTTGACCTTCTACTAATACTTTTCATTTCCATGATTGTTTTTAACCTACATATATTTAAACCATTGTTTAGTTTTATTTATTTATAACCAGATAAGACTGTTTGGAATACAAATGATGTTATATTTTCTAAAATTCAAATTGATTACTTAAGCCTTCATTTGTATAAATTAGTAGGAATATTATTATTTCTCTCAGCGATCTCTCCTACCTGTGAAGTGACCAAAAATCCTAGAAGTATTTAAAAAAAATTTTAAAAAGAACTTAATTTACCCAAATAAATATGCAACTCACATTTAGAAAATAAAGAATTTTAAAGAATTTAGTGATGTTTATTGGAGAAATAACCATGTCGTATTTTCTTAAAGCATATTAATGCTGCAAGTAAAATCACGGTGAATACTTTACCATAACTCCAAATTCTTTAGCGCCCAAGTAACCATTGTTGAAATGGACAACTTGAGCCAAACTTGTTATCTTAACATACCTAGGATTGCTGTAACCTGTAATCATTACGTGGCAGGAAATGACAGTAAATTTTAACTTGAAAATTACTTATTTCACATAATCTGTTACATTTCTAAATGTACTTGAAATTAGATATACTTCCTGAATATAACTCCTGAAGTAAGTATAGCACAATTAACTCCTTAATAAAATGTTCTTAATATGAAACAGTCTTATAGATGTTTAAATGCAATATGATTCATAACTCAGCATTTCTAGGCATTTGAATAATGTATATATATATAAGTAAGGTTTAATGCAACTAAAAATTTTAATAAACGAAAGTAAAACTCTTGCTTGTTTCACTTATAGGGATCAGTTAAAACTTGACAATAATTATTAAGGGAAAAATAGTGACACTGAAGGTCTGAGTGACAGAGGAGCTTCTCTGCCAGTGATTGCCTCCTCACTTACATTACAGTGATGGGTCAATGCTGCTGGATCAATGGCTAACTATGAGCAGTCTTCCTTTCAAGAAAAAAAAAAGCAAAAACAACAAAACAGTAATAATGTGAATTATGTTTATATTTTATATACAGAGCTCCAGCTTTAAATCTATGAGTGCATTTGGCAGAATCTGAACAAGCAACAAAATGATTAGAAGCTTTTTTTTCATTTGTTTTTAATAGTTTTGTTACTATGTTGCCGTACCGAAATGTACCTGGGTAAGTGCTGGGCCCATTTTTCTTTAGTCTTGACCTACCTGCAATTGTATTAGCTAGAACCACCTAGCATGCCTAACTGCCTCATCATGAGCCCCTGCTACCTAGGTGACCATGTCTGGCCAGATGGGCCCAATCAGGTAAAAATGACTGTACTAGACATGGGCAGCTGATATTAGGAACCAGTCCATAGCCTGGCCCTCCACCTCTGACTGACACCTCTGACTGAATTGAAACAATCATATTCTCTGTTCGAGATTTAGCTAAGAATTTGCTAGAGGGCCTTGTGCAAAACCATGGCAGGCAGAACCTGTGAAGAAGCTTGCTCAAAGTGGAACTGAAGGAAGCAGCAGAATTATGCAGACTGGGGATCACTGGAATCTACTTCTGTTGATTCTGGATACCTTGAAACCCAGCCACCATTCAGCTTCAATGTCCATAAGAGCAGATTTTACTGTGATACCAGTCCTTTTTTCTTTCAATGTGAGCCCTTACAGTAAACTTCCTTTGTTAGGTGGGGGCTAGCTAATGCCAGTTGGTCTCTATTTCTTACATATAAAAAGAAACCTGAACTAAAATATAGAAAAAAACACCAGGATTTGGTCAAGGATTGCAGTCTAATTGTTTCTTAAAGGAATATTATTTTGAAAAGTTCAAAATAGAATGAAACAAAATTCCATTTAAAGATGAAGCTGGAAGTTAAAATATTTTAGTGACTCCTTTGGACATGAGACAAATTATACTGGACACTAGCTGTCATCTGAAATCACTTTTTCAGTTCGATTATTTTATAAAGACCTAAGAGTTAGGGAAATATGGAATGTATTTTTTTTTTTCCTCTGTAGCCCCATACTCCTGATGACATTACAAGCTTTGCTTTATCAGTTTCTTCAATTTTCTTACCCTCTGAACCTACCAATACACTTTTCTTACTAGGCTTCAGCTTTGGATCAATCATGCTGTTTATTTTCTCAGCTCCTGAGCTGTTATGTTGGAAAGATTCTTTACTGCACCACTGTGAACCTATAGTCATCAGCTGAGCTTTGAGTGGCACATGACAATGTCACTGAGCAGCTCATCCTTCTATTCTCCAAAATAGAGATTCCAAATTTCTAACACATTCTACAAATCCCCTTCCAGCTCATGTTTTCCTTTATTAAACGTATTTGCATTCTATTTCCCAGAAAAAATATTGATCTATGAAATATAAAACCCCTTGTTAAAATTATGAATTAGATAAGGATGACTGTCATATCTAATTTTGCTCAGGGTGGAATATAACTTGCTTTAAAAGTAGCCAACTGACCATGAACTCACTATATTTCTAAGCCTTTCTTATGAGTAAGGGGGTCCACATTACAAAGTTTTAACCTAAAACCCACAAGCAGAAGTCCCTAGGTGGAGCTTCTAAAAAAAACCTTTCTTTCTGATGGAAACAAGGAACCGCAGAGGTCATGATGGGATTCTGAGGCCTAAAGCCAGACTCTAAGGATGGTAGAGCAGAAGAATTCAAGGAGCCGACGTTCCCAAGGTATCATGTGACCACAGTACCTGGCCTGGGTGGCCTGGCTCTATGCCATCAATCCTTTGTCCTTTGATATTCATCAATCCCTTACTTATTTAAACCAATAATTCTCAAACTGATAGCATCAGTATCACCTGGGAACTTGTTAGAAATCCATATTCTTGGGCCCCATTCCAGACATACTGGATAAGAAACAGTGTGGGTTTAGAAATCTGAGTTTTTATAAGCCCTCCAGGTGATTTTGACACTATTTTCATGTCTGAGAACCTCTAGTTTAAGTCGCTGTCTTTTAGGTCTTCCTAAAAACCAAATAAAAAATGTATTTTTATGCATATATGAGGCTGAAAAAACTGGCTAGCTTTAAAAACGTAACATTCTTATTTTTACTATATTAACCACTAATATAAAAAAGTAAAAATTTGTATAACAAAGTAAAGTACTTATACCATGGTATGGAAGAAATGCAAGTTATGCATGTTGTAGCTACTATTCATGTACACATGAGTATGTACATATACCCACATACATCTCAAATGAAATATTCCAAATATTAACTATGCATTATCTCTGGATTGTGGGATTTAACTAATGATTGTTTTCTTTTTTTCTCCCAAATTATCTACACTGAAGATGTATTGCTTTTAAAACAAAAAAATGCATGAAATATTACATGTGAAGGGTGAAAATAATGGGTTTAAGAATAGATAGTATGAGACATAAAGATTTAATTACTAAGGATAAACTTATGAGAAATTATACTAAAAGCTCCATAATGGTATAAATAAACTTGCAATGTTTTTTTGGCAATCACTCTGCAGTACCAAATACACTCCCTGGAGTCTTCGCTACAATCAAGATAATGAAACCTATTCATCACTCCCAAAAGTTTCCTGTGCCCCTTTGTATTACTTTGGTTTGTAATAGGTAAGCTGATATAATTTACTTTTGTTTCGTGGCTGTGTTAGACAAGAAGCTCGCAAAATTACTTGGAATTTAATAATCAGCTCTTACAATCTAGTATCAACTGGCTACAGCACACCACTGATTCTGTTACAGCTCAGCCTCCTTTCTCCAGCTTAAGTAACTTCAGTTTCGTTGACATTTCCTCATCTTACCTATTTTTTCCAGGCTTTCATCAACTTTAAACCTCTCAATTCGGTGGTTGAGCTCAGATCTGGACCTAGAGAGGCCTATACTGTAGGTTATAGGCTTAAAAATGAAGCCACGCAGTAAACGTTAAAGGAAGAGAAAGCCTGGAGCAGTTGACGAGGGCTGAGAAATTGGAGGTTGCTGGGAAAAGCGGCTGACTTATAGAAAGGGTCCCTTTCTAAGTAAGTCGCCCTTGGGAGTTCAGTCTGTGAATGTCAGTAGGAGGAAGAAGGGAAGCAGGTTACCCAATTGTGATGTGGGGCATACTTTTGCTCACTGCTTTCTGCAAGCACCACTTAGTAGCACTAATTGAATCCAACCCCAGTGATCATTTCACATACAAACCTCCATCTGGCCTACATCTACTCAGGAGTAATGGCTGTGGGTGTCATAGAGGTAATTTGAAAAGACATTTTCCTCTACTGCTTTAAGTAAAACCTTAAGAATATTAAAAAAAAAAAAAAACCCTCAGCAGTCCCAAAATGTCTTATTCAGGGTTAATAACTTTCTTTCCACTGGCCATAATGGAATTTAGTCCTAATCTATGTGTTTTTGCTTTTATGAATACCAGAAAGATGGCCTGATTTTAAAGCTTGTCCTTGACTCTTCTTCAAGCAGCAGCAGGATCCAGATCATTCACTCTGTCACCATAATTTTAACATAAAACACTCCTAGACTATTACAAATTTCTTTATCTTGTAGGAAAAATAAAATCTCAAAAATTTTGCGATTCTTCATAGTATTTAGGTTACCCTAGCCAAGTGCAGGCCTAGGAATGCTAGAAATGTCCTACATGCAAATAGCTTTTTGGTGAAAGATTATTTACGCAGAATATTCTGGCCCAAGCTGAAAATGGCTTTTGATTGTTTAGGGAAGAAATTAGTTAAATTGCAAAACCTGTATAACAAAACTAACACTAGTCATTTCAATTCAGTTCCCAGCCTAAGAAAATTTTCATTTCAACAAGGCTTTTCCTATCTTTCAGACTACTGGAAGAAATGGTTTGTGCATTTCACATGAATGTAAGGGACTCTTTGGCTTTGGACTAGAATTAATAATGTAGATGACAGTGTTAGGGAAAACTGGGCCTGAGATTTATCCCATTGGCAAAGAAATGTATGAAAAACACAGGAACATTTATTCTGCTGTTGAACTATTTTTATAAGCCTGTTATGGTTTCAAAATCGTCAAGAGGAAGGTTCCTTTACTTGCTACTCTTCGTATTTCCAAACCCTCCCTGTCTTTGAATAGTTGTTGCAATTCAAAGTGTAGTAGTGTATGGAACAGCAACCCTGATATCGCCTGGGAGCTCATTAGAAATGCAGAACTTGGGCCTGTCTCAGACCTGCTGAAGCAGAATCTGCATGGTAACAAGATCCTGGGCCATTCCCCATCACAAGAAAGTTCCACAGGTGACCATCTGCAGAGATTGTCTCTAATAATTGTGGCCTGTAATGTATAGTGCCTCTTTTCTTTGAACGTTTATCTTATCTTCAGTCTGCTGTATATAATTTAGCAATTGATTATATAATCTTACATTTCTTAACAATTACTGGAGTTACGCAAATCTTATTTACAAGATTATGCAAGTCTCCGTTACAGAGGTGTGCAATCAATGCTCGTTATTCCGTTGTTTGTTAACGCCCTATCCTATTCCTTTCTGCCTTATGTTCCAAAACATTTTGAGCTCAGGTTTAGGAAAAATTATAAAAAGTTATCCTAATATTAATGAAAATAAATATTTACATGCTTTAGAAAGAAGCTATTAATAAGAGTGGAAGATTATAAATAACTTCATATTATATAGTTTTTATTTTCTTATGAATGCCAAGACATAAAAGTAAACTGTGCTCTTGGCAAAGGTTTAGAATATAACCAATTCTTGATTTTTCATTAAAATCGTATTTGTAAAGAAGTGTTTACTGGGTGTGGTGGCTCATGCCTGTAATCCAAGCACTTTGGGATATTGAGGCAGGAAGATTGCTTGAGACCAGAAGTTGGAGACCAGCCTGGGCAACATAATGAGATGCAGTCTCTACCAAAAAAAGTAGAAAAATAATAGCTGGGTGTTGTAGTGCATGCCTGTAGTCCTATCTACTCAGGGGGCTAAGGCAGGAGGATCCCTAAAGCCCAGGAGTTTGAGGTTGCAGTGAACTGTAATCATGCCATTATACTCTAGCCTATAGCCTGGGCAACAGAGCAAGACCCTGACTCAAAAAGAAGAAAGAAAGAAAGAGACAGAGAGAGAGAAAGAGAGAGAGAGTAAGAGAGAGAAACAGAGAGAGAGAAGAAAGAGAAAGAAAGAAAGAAAGAAAGAGAAAGAAAGAAAGAGAAAAGAAAGAAAGACTGACTCAGTATATCAATAGCAGAAGAATTAATGATACTATGGCACAGTAGTTAATTTAAAATTTTTTATGGCAATACCTACTTTGTGACTTGACCGTAGTAGTATTCTTTAATCTCTATGTGCTTGTAAGACTGCAGTCTAATATCATTGTGAGCCATCACTTGTGTTTAAAGTACATATCTGTCAGAATTCGTTCCCAGATTGTATTAATGCTTAAATAATTAAAATAATTATTAGCAAGAGATGAATGAAAAATCTCGGAAAAAGAACAACATAACACATATATTGTACACAAACACACATACTCACAAGCTGACCTGTTCACTGCTCTAGGCAATATTGGAATGGGAAGTAAGTTTTCTGTTTAGGCTAATATTTTGTGGATTTTTTTTTTAACTGTTATAAGAAAACCTGTAATAAACTCATTTTAAGAGTAGAAAAAATAGTTTAGCTGCTAGGAAAGATAAAAGAAAGTTATCATATATTATGTTCTATAGATTGTTTCTTTCTCTGGTATCAAAAGAACTGACCCATGTTTGAAGTTCTGAATTTAATCAGTTCTACAAAGAATATAGTTTAAAGTTGTGAAGACTTTGCTACTAATATGATAAATAATTTTTCTTAGGACATTGTTTATTTACAGGGAGACTACCATATTCAAGAATTAAAGGTAGATTATTTTTGTTCACATCATTTTGAGCTTTGGTTTTGCTTGATACGTTCACATGAAGTAGGCCTTTAATTTACATATGCTTTAAGAATATGTAAATAGCTAATCTACAACATTTTTTTCTATGTTTTCCTTGAAGGTTTTCCAAGGAAAACTTTGGAAACCATGTCTTTTCCCCCTTCTTTGAATTACTTTTAATAATCTCAAAACAGCATAGATTGGCTTGCAAAGTCTTCTGTAAACTGGTTGCATTTAATAGTTGACTTCATGTCCCAGAAGCACCAGAGAATGTTGATCATGTTGAGGGCTGGCCCCTTTACTACTGGGCTTCCTGGAAGTGAAAACTTGTACATAATTTATAAGAATGGCATGGGGATAGTTGCTCTGAAATACATTCCAGTACTGTCAAGATTAGGTCTTCATGAGAAGTCAGGTCTGGAAAAATTATTCATACAAGATGATGTTTAGGTAGTAGAAATCAGTGAAGGTAATTGTAGAGGTCAAAGTACATGACCCCAAATTCTAATGGCTGAAATTGTGTTTGGAAAATTTCAGTTTTCTTCTTTATGCATCCACTTGAATGCCTGCAAGCTCTGTGGAGATAAGCAGGGTGTATGGTCGTTTTGTTCTGTGGCTATCATGGGCCCACTAGAATCATGACAGGTATGACAGAGGCACAGCTTGCCTCAGTTTCTGGTTACACACAGAACAGATTCTTCTACATATGAGGCAACATATAATTTAACACCTAAACTAGGACACTTGTGACAGTAAAAAGTGATGCTGTTGACAATTTTAGCTGGAAAACAGGTGGATACCAGAATTTGGCTAATGGATCAATGAGAAATGTTGAAGAACGAATGAATCAGCATTCAAGATTTTCTTAATGGGCTCTCAAAGACCCTGAGTCTTCAGACCTAAGAAGAAGGTGGTATAGCAAAGCACTGGCTTTGGGGTACACAGCCAGTTCAAATCCTACTTTAACATTTGCTATTTGTGTGATCTTGGGCATATTTGCTAATTACTTTGTGTTTCTCTGTTTTCTTGTTATAAATGGGAATAATTATTCTTACCACCCAGAGTTGTTTTAAGAATTAAAGAAATGATGTATGTATAGCATTTGGCATGATGCCTGGCATAGAGTAAACATTTGGTAAATGATCATTGTTATTCTTAGCTGTTGTCCCTACTTGACCAGAACCTAGTTCTAGATCTAAGAATAATGTTACAGCACAGTCAAGGTGGAGAAGAGACATTTTGACCACTTGGTCCAAGCATCCATTGTAATAAGACAACCCAGCTTGATGTCCCATGATCATGAAAGGAGCCCATGATAGGACTGAATGAACACTGGTATCTTACAAATATTTAGGCTGAACCATGAGGGCCAGGGCCAAAGCCTTTAGGATGGCCCTATGGCTTGAATAGGGATGCCTTATACAATCAAAATGACCTAGATTTTCAGCACATTTCTCTGATGCTCTGCAATATTTATCTTTTTCTTGGAAGAGCATATTAGCAAGATGGAAGACATTCAGGTTACTCATGAATGTACATATTATAGACTTCTTTTTATCAGTATATGTGTTTGTTTATTTTTGCCTGAGGCTTGGTAATTTATAAAGAAAAGAAGTTTTATTGGCTCACAGTTCTGTAGGCTGTATAGGAAGCATGGTGCTGGCATCTGTTCAGCTTCTGGTAGGGCCATAGGGAGCTTTTACTCATGGCAGAAGGTCAAGGGGGAGCAGGCATGGTGAGAGAGGGACAAGAGAGAAAAGGGGGAGGTCTCAGACTCTAAACAACTAGGTCTATTGTGAACTAACTGAGTGAGAACTCACCAAGGGGATGGTGCTAAGCCATTCATAAGGGATCTGCCCCATCATCCAAAACCTCCCACCAGGTCCCACCTCCAACATTGGGGATCACATTTTAACATGAGATTTGAAAGGGTCACACCTCCAAATCCTATCAGTACATGAATTATGTTGAAATCTACTTTTCTGGGGGGAATATAGGGAAGATAGGGCCAGTGGTTTGCTCATTTAAAAAGTTTCAAAACTTTTGAAAGCCATTATTAAAAATTTATTTATATATAAATCTAAACTAAATAAAGTATCTTAAAAACAAAGTTAATAAACACTCAAAACTCACCACTTCATAATTATTTTACTACATTTTAATATATCTGTGTTTTGAGCTTGTGTCTGTATGGGAGACATATTCTACAGTGGTCTGCTATTGTCATTATATATCTTTTCTCAGTTCTGGATTCAGTGATGTCACCTTGGTGGCTTGAAATTAGCCATGATGGGCACAGTCACGCCATAGAAACTGGTGAGCACTACAAATCACTTGACTTATTGTTTGTTGATTGCCTAGACCTTAGACAGTTATATAGGAAATGTACATCAAACTTAAATGTATGCCCTGACTGTAACCAGCATGGTGAATCAATCGAAAAATGAGGAAATATTCTTCAAGTATTCAGAAACAATTCTCTGATAGGGCAAAGAAGTCACTTAAATCATTGAGAACTATTGAAGCTCTCTATTTGTCTTCATTGTTTCACTTTCTTATTAACATAAAGAAATATATTAATCAGCATTCATGTCAGAACTGTACCATGGCTGATCAATTGCAGCCATAGGTTGGCTCTGAATGCAAGAGTTTAGTAAAAACAGAAACATTCTGTGAGATTCAATTAGCTATATAGAATTCATGGTAACAAATATTGTATATTTTATTATTTGCAAATTTTATGCTAAGCATCCTTCATATTATTCACAATTTATAATAATTGTATGTATGTGTCCATCTATCTATGGCTATATTACTTGTTTTAAATAAGAGAGATGGTTGTTAAATATTTTCCAGAATACTACTCATTGCAACCTATGTATCTAGCCTTGTCTGATGTCAGAACTACCCCTGAAGGTAGTATGTAATAATGTGAGGTTCTGAGCTTGGCTATTGTGTAAGTCTTTGGAGATGCCACATCAATAGTGATTAAAGCCAGAGGGGTGAAGCCTGAAGATTGAAAAATAAGAGTGAATGCTGACTTAAATTGGAGGCACACACTTGAAAAGGGACAGAGAGTAAGCCAGAATGGGAAACTAAGTCAAAGAATCAGATGAAGCATGGAGGTGGTTCCTGAATTCTCTCATTAAAGTAGGCCCATCTTATGTGAGGCTGCCAGACGATTTATTGTTCTGGACACATGTGTAAAGGTGTGTGTATTTTATATATATGTATATATACACACACACACACATAAATGTAATTGTGAATCCATCTGAAGTTCAATTTTTTGTGTGAAGGGAAGATCTGGCTTAATTTTTTTCTGAAATCTACCAAATTTTCTTAGCATGCTCATCAGTAAAATACGTTTTTAGTGAGAGAGACACTTGAAAAACAGTGGCTTAAACCAGAGGCTCTCAGACTTTTAAATAAGCATCAGAATCTCCTGGAGGACTTGTTAAAACCCAGTTTGCTGGACTGCTTCTCCAGAGTTTTTGGTTCAGTAGGTCTGGAATGGAGCCAGAGAATCTGGATTTCTAACAAGTTCCCAGATGACACCAAATGCTGCTGGTCTGAGGACTTCCTTCAGAATTACTGGTTTCAAGAAATAAAGGATTGATGAATATCAATGGTGATATGGTTTGGCTGTGAGTCATAGGAGAGACGCAGTGGGAGGGAATTGAGTCATGGGGGTGGGCCTTTCCCTTGCTGTTTTCGTAATAGTGAATAAGTTTAGCAAGATCTGATGGTTTTATAAAGGAGAGTTCCCCTGCACATGCTCTCTTGACTGCTGCCCTGTAAAACATGACTTTTCTCCTTTTTTGCCTTCTACCATGATTGTGAGGCCTCCCCGGCCATATGGAACTGTGAGTCCATTAAACCTCTTTTTCTTTATGAATTACCCAGTCTCAGATATGTCTTTATTAGCAAAAATGGTCTAATACAAATGGATACAAAAAACTGACTGTCTAGAGGTAGGCCACTCAGGCCTGGTGTGGTGGTTGTGTGATACTTTGGGAACCTTGTCTCTTTGATTTTTTCAGCACCATAATCCTGAAAGTGTGGCTTTAGACCTCATGATCTCTGGATGGCTCTTGCATTTCCATGTTTCTTTCAAGAAGAAGAGGAACAGCTTCCCTCTAAACTCCCCTCCCCTTCCCCTTCTTCAGCCTCCTCCCAGGGATTTCTGCTTACAGGGTTTTGGCTAGAACTGTGACACGTAGCCACTTTTACCTTGAATAATTACTTGAAAATGTAGATTTTTTTTTTCTTTTCATTTTCTTAAACTAGATACATTTCTACCCTAAACAAAAATTGATATGGCAGACTTTTATGTGTTCTTTGTAATTTCAGTGGCAGTGTTTCTAGTGTCTCATCATTAAGATGTTGGCTTTTCATACAGAAAAAGATTCTCACTCAACCAAACTCTGCCTAGGCCCCTGTGAACTATTTTTCAACTAGGCCCCAATTTTTGGATTTTCATGTTAATCTGTGCATTGTACAGTTTTAGCAAGAATCCTGCCAAGTCATTTTAACTAAAATCCCCCACCATCAGTATCTGATCACCTTCAATATCTAATGGAGTTCCTTATCCTCCACCATCCCCCAGGTGATATCTGAACATCTTGGCCTGCCTTGACAAGAATTCTGTTAGATTTGTTCAGCCAGAATCCCCACTTAACCCTGATGTATTCTCTTAATAGTTTTCCATGCGCTGACTCACACTCTGTTTCTTGGCTACAGATTCCCGCTTGCTCATGCTATGTTTGGAATTAAGCCCAGTTCTATACTGAAGTCTCATTTACTGCATTGTAATAGTCCTGAATAAGATCTGTTTTTATTGTTTTAACTACTGTCCAGCTCTGTTTTATCTTTGACAATACTAAGGGGATATCTTACTTTTCTTTCTCACTAATGAAAGGATATCAAGGCTGGGCATGGTGGCTCATGCCTGTAATATTAGCACTTTGGGAGGCCAAGGTGGGTGGATCACCTGAGGTCAGGAGTTTGAGACCAGCCTCTCATTCTTTCTCTGGCTGTCTAGTTTCCCATCCTGACTTACTCTCTGTCCCTTTTCAAGTGTGTGCCTCCAATTTAAGTCACCATTCACTCTTATTTTTCAATCTTCAAGCTTCACCTCTCTGGCTTTAATCATTATCGATGTGGCATTTCCATGGACTTACAATATCACAGTGGCCAAGCTGAGTACCCCTCATGATTACATACTAACTTTAGGGGCAGTTCTGACATCAGACAAGGCTAGATCTGTGGGTTGCAATGAGTAGTATTCTGGAAAATATTTAACAACCATTTCTCTCATGTAAAGTCTTACCAACATGTTGAAGCCCTGTCTCTTCTAAAAAATACAAGATTGGCCAGGTGTGGTGCATGCCTGTAATCCCAGCTACTCTGGAGGCTGAGACCAGAGAATTGCTTGAGCCTGGGAGGCAGAGGTTGCAGTGCGCTGAGATTGAGCCATTGTACTCCAGCCTGAGCAACAAGAGTGGAAAAAACTACATTTCAAAAAAAAAAAAAAAAAAAAAAGAAAAAGAATAAAAAGGATATTAAGAATAGCTTTTAAAAATGTGATTATATGCATTTCTTATTTAGTGTAGTGATGTAGCTGGACTCATTGCATTGGCATATGTCCTAATACTAGATTATCATTTTTATTTATGTCTGATTATTTTCTTATGGTGCATTAAATTTTATTGCATATATTTTGTTTAGATTTTTGCATTGTTTTGCATTAATTAAATTGATATGTAGTTGACTTCAGAGTTATATTTAACAAGTTTTATATCGGGGTTATTCTAGTTTTACCAAAAAGTAGTTATTAAATGCGTAATGTGTCCCTGGGAATCTACTAAGCTGAGGTTTACATGCATTATCCCATTTAAGTTTCACAGCAATTTTATTAAATCTATGCCTTTATTGTTATCCTTTTTTAGATGAGTTTGAGAGAGCTCATCTAAGCCTGCTGATCTAGGATATTCTAAGACTCCTATTCCATAAACTGATTTTTAATTTATTTGTTATACTGGGAGGCCTTCCACCTTTTGTTATGTTGTAGAATAGTTTATGTTGTGTGGAAATTATTGATTTCTCAGATGTTTTAAATAATTTATCCATAAAATGAATCCAGGTACCTATTATCTGATTCTGTAGTCATTTGAGGAATTTATTTTATGATAATTTAACATTTTATTCATAGTTGAACTAGATTTTCAATGTCTTCCTTGTCATTGAGATTGTCAAATTTATTAGCACAGAATTGAACACAAAATACACACATAAAAATCACCTCCATAGTTGTCACAATCTCTTTCTGTTAAAATTATTAAAGAATTGTAATTGCAGTATATTTTTCTCAAAGAACTAGACCATGACTTTATCTATCAGTTTTCTCTATTTTCTAATTCATTGTGCTGTAAATATAGGATCATTACTTTCTACCTCCTGCCTACCTTGAATACTACTATAGTTGTTTCTTCCCAATATCTTAAAATAATTAGCTACAGCTTAGTCCATTTTCTGTTTCTATAACAGAATATCTGATACTGGGTAATTTATTAAAAAAAAAGAGGTGGGCCAGGCGGCATGGTGGCTCCTGCCTGTAATGCCAGCACTTTGGGAGGCCAAGCAGGGAGGATAACTTTAGGCCAGAAATTCAAGACAGCCTGGCCAACATGGCATAACCCCATATGTACTAAAAATACAAAAATTAGTCAGCCATGGTGGTGCACACCTATAATCCCAGCAGCTACTTGGGAGGCTGAGGCACAAGAATTGCGTGAACCCAGGAGACAGAGGTTGCAGAGAGCTGAGATTATGCCACTGCACTCCAGCCTGGGCAACAGAGCAAGACCCCTTTCTCAAAAAAAAAAAAAAAAAAAAATGTATTTGGCTTACAGTTCCAGTGAGAGAGGAAACAAGAGATAAACTGAGAAAGCCAGATTCTTTCTTAGCAACCCACTCTCAGAGGAACTTATCCATTCTTGAGAGAGAACTCATTCACCCATGAGAGGATATTAATCTATTTATGAGGGATATACTTCCATGATCCAGACATAAGGCCCCACCTCGCAACATTGCCACACTGGGGATCAAATTTCAACATGAGATTTGGCTGGGACAAACCATATTCAAATTATAGCAATCTAGTTTCTCTGTATATTTTATTACTTTAAAAAATTGATGCAAGCTTTTGAGTCTATCAATTTATTTTCAAATATGGTTCCTTACCTTTTTGTATATGTGATTTTCCTTTTCATTATTCTCTGTTAGTCTCTCATTTTGCATTTGATTTCCTGTTTAGTCAACAGTTATTTAGAAGAAATTATTTTAGTTAGTAAGGGGTTATGAATATTTGTCTGATTTTTTTACGATTAACTTTTAGTTATTTTGCATTTTGTTTTGTTTTATGTTATGAAGAAAACCAGTACAATTTTCATTTTTTAAAGTTTACTGAGGTTTTGCTTCTAGAAAATGATGAAATTATATTTTTCAAGGACATTGTAAAGAAAGGCTATATATGTTTGTCATAGTTAAAATGTTACGTAATTTAGCTTTCTAAATTAATTTGCTATCAATTAAATACTTTCTACTTGATGTTTCATGGGCTTATAGTGGTTTATGAAGAATCCCAATATAGTCTCATTCCTGTCCATTTCTTCTTTCAGTGTGAACTTTTTATATTACTGTAATCTGACAAAATTTTATAACTCTGATCTTTTAATCTTCTCAATTCATCTTCTTTAACTCATATATAATTTTATTCCTCCATGAGTGTTTTCTTGTCGATAGTAATGTCACTCTTCTACTTTTTAAATCTTTTAAAAATGTTTGTTGAAAATATTGTTGACTGTCTCATTTTCTTAAGGTTTTTGCTTAATTTATTTTCAATATTTTTTATGTAAGCAACAGTTATTTGGATTTTTATAAAGCTAAATCTAAACATTTTGTTTTTCTTAATAGAATATATTTTTTTTTTGCAATGGGGTCTTGCTGTGTTGCCCAAGCTGGTCTAGAACAGAGATCCTCCCAGCTCAGCCTCACAAGTAATTGGGATTATAGGTGTGTGCCACTGCATGTGGCAATAAGAAATTTTAACCCATGTATATTAATTATCACAAGTAATCTTTTAAATCTACTTTTGAGATTTTATTTTTCTAAATTTATTTTTCTTGTTCTTTATTAATCTGCCTTTTACTAGGTGAACTATATATTTTTTCAGTTGTATTTGTTTCAGGGACTTGGAAGATACAGTCCTGCTTTTAGTTATTTCAGTTTCTTTTGTTCAGGGTTATTTTTTAGTTAAAATGTGAAAGTCCATAAAGCTTTAATTATTCATTCAGCAAAGATTTCTGATTGGATTTTGTAAGTGAGACACTATTGTAGGCCATGAGATAGCATGGTTGGCAAATAAATAAATTCAAATTCACTGGCTTTGGCAATGATTTCTTGGATATGACACCAAAAGCAAAGGCAAAGAAAATAAAAACAGACAAGTGTAACTACAACAAAGTGAAAAGTTTCTACACAGGAAAGGAAACAATAAACAGAATGACAAGTAAATCTATGGAATGGGAGAAAATATTTACAAACTACATATCTGATAAATGGTTAATATCCAATGTATATAAGGAACTCCTACAACTCAATAAGAGAAAAACAAGTATCCCATTTTAAAAATTGGCAAAGGACTTGAATATACATTAATTCAATCAAGACATACAAATGACCAATGGGCATATAAAAAAATACTCAACATCCTTAATTGTTAGGGAAATACAAATCAAACTACAATGAGATATCATCTCACATCAGTTGGGATGGCTTTTATAAAAATAAAAACAAGGCAAAACAAGGTAACAAATGTTGATTTAGGTGTGGAGAAAAGGAACCCTTGTACACTGTTGGTAGGAAGGTAAATTGGTTTCAACCACTATGGAAAACAGTATGGAGGTTCCTTGAAAAATTAAATGTAGAACTATCATATCATCAAGCAATTACACTTCTAAGTATATACCACAAATAATTAAAATTACGATCTTGAAGGAATATCTGTATTCTCATGTTCATTGCAGCATTATTTACAATAACAAAGACATAGAAAGAACCTAAATGCCCTTCAACAAATTAATGGAGAAATATGGTTTATATATACAGTTAAGTATTATTCAGCCTTAACAAAGAAGAAACTGGCCAGGTGTTACTCAGCCTTAACAAAGAAGAAACTGGCCATAATCCCAGCACTTTGGGAGGCCAAGGCAGGCGGATCACCTGAGGTTAGGAGTTTGAGACCAGCCTGGCCAACACAGTAAAACCCCATCTCTACTAAAAATACAAAAATTAAGCAGGGCGTGGTGGTGGATGCCTGTAATGCCAGCTATTTGGGAGACTGAAGCAGGATAATTGCTTGAACCTGGGAAGCAGAAGTTGCAGTGAGCCGAGATCATGCCATTGTACTCCAGCCCGGGCGACAAGAGTGAAACTTCATCTCAAAAAAAAAAAAAAGAAGAAGAACTTCTGACATTTGCAAAACAACCAACTACATGTAAATCAGCCACAGTAGAACAAATACTGCAAGATTCTATGTATATGAGGTGCCTAAATTAGTCAGATTTACTGAAGCAGAGAACAAAACAGTGGTTTCCAGGAGAAGGGAGAAATGGGGAGTTGTTCAATTGGTATACAGCTTCAATTATTCAAGATTAATTAGTTCTAGAGATCTGCTATACAGCATAATGCCTATAATTAACACTGCTGAAGTATAACACTAATAAAGTATTGTGTACTTTAAAATTTGTGAGAAGGGTAAATCTCATCTTAAATATTTTTACCACAAAAACCAAACCAAAAACAACAACAACAACAACAACAAAGAGACACAAATTTGTGTGGGTGATGGCTGTGTCTATTGTCTTTCTTGTGGTGATGATTTCATGGGTGTATGCATATATCCAAACTCATCAAATTGTATACATTAAATATATTTATATCAACTATATCACAATAAAGCTGTTTTTAAAAAAAGACTATTAAATATGTTTTTCCAAATAACAATTAAGTAAACTATTATAAGGAGAAGTACACAGTATCATAAGGTTGAATAAAAGGGGAAAAGTTGACTCAGACATGGAGGCCAGGAAGGCGTTGGCCTCTCTTCATTGTCCATCTTGTTGCTTGGTTTGGCATAATACTTTGTGACTATTTGGTGGTCATGGGCCCTGTTGAATTTTCAGGTTGGCTAACGCTTGGTAGCAACAACATAATGACTTTTGTCTTAAAAGAAAGCATTTATTTCGTTTATATAGATTCAATTATCTTCCAAGAGAGCAAGGCCAAAGATAGCTTTCTTTAAAATGATTCTGAGAGTGGTTTTTTTTTTTTTTTGGCTTTGAAATGTAAATAGAAGCAAACAAATATTTCATCATCATCAACAACAACAAAATCTATCTTTCAAAAAATCACCTTATGACTTTTCTGAAATCTAATATACTTCTGTGCAGTTAAGAATTTAATATTCTGTCTTTCATTCTTGGCAAAACCTCTTGAAAACGTAATAAATTTGTTCTCGATTTTGATAAAATGACTTTAATTGCAGAAGACAGCATTCATATAGGATGCAGACAGCCCCTTGATATCAGTGTAGTCCAGTAGAGAACATAACGAAACTCAGTACTGTGTGTACAGCTTTCATCTTCAGCCTAGAAGCAAAATTAAACAAGTAGTTCATCATTTCAGGCACTCCATCTGCACCTTAGGTACCAAGATGTCTTGTTCAATTGAATTTTTATTCAACAAATAAATGTTTTACCATTTCAAGTGTCCTGGCAGCCTTTAGAATTTTTGAAAGGTGTTCGTAAACTAGGAATTTTTCTTGGATGTCATCACAGTGAATATACTGGATAAAAATAAGAAACTTGGCAGCATAGAGGAATATTAGGATCAAATTTAATTCAGAAGATAAAGGGAATAGTGGTCAAGTCATCTATATCCTACTTCAAAGTATAAAAAGGCCAACAATTCTAGACTGGATACAATTATTTGTTAGAGGGGTTGCCTTATTCTTTTCCCTCATCTCTAAGGCACAATCAGTATTTTTGCCCCTCTTCTCCAATACACAACCAGTTTCATCATTTCCAGGGTACCTGGATTTACCATGGTCTCCATGGCTGTGAGAGTCTTCTTTTTGTTTGGATTTGAGATACGGAAATTTGGAAGATGCCTTTAGACAAGGGTTGTGTTTGGAAGATGCTTTTCGACAACTTTGCTAAATAAAATTATCTAGTCTTTGCACAATGAACCTTTTTTTTTTTTCCCCACACAGATTTGTGCTGATGTATTATTAGGATGTACAGTTGTAAGGTCAACTTTATAATCCTCATGTTTCTATAATAACAATGTGATGCATTTCCTTGAATGTCTTTACTTTGGTTTTGAAACCACCTTGAGGCAGGAATCAGCAATCTGTCCTACTCCCCAAAATGAAACTAACTTAAAAACCATTGGCAAAGAAAAACTATTACTGTGTCTTTTTCTTCTCTTTCTTTACTCTTAGCAATTAGCCTGTTTTTTCTTAGCAATTAGCCTATTTATCTCAAATTGCACTCTCTATTTAGCAAAACAAAACAAATAAAAAAAAAATTCTATAGGCCAAACTACAGTTGAGAGAAGTATAGATCAGAACAGTGTGACAAGAAGCAGGCATGCTGAGGATTGCTGGCACCATTCTCTCTGCATTGTACTATCTTTAACATGAGAAAGAAAAGAAAAAGTGCTACTGGAGACCAGGTTCCACCCAAATAATGGAATTAACCAAAAAAGTAGAAAATCTTGAAATCCATGGGATGTATAATCTAAATTAGGAGATGAGCAAAAAGAATTCCTAGGACAATTAGGAGGCGACTGCCCAAGACATTAGTGGTGCAATTTGTTTCTACTCCAGATAAAAGCAGAATGAAAGTTCTCAGAAAAGTAGACTTCAAAAATAAAACACAAAAACAGAGAACTTATATCTGGTGAAATATTATTCTGACAACTGGCAAGTGTGTGAATAATTAGCAATAAATATAAGTAAAAATGAAATAAATAAAACAGGCAGGAATCAGAGATGCCAGGTAGCCTGTTCAGGGATTTCCAATTATGGTAAAGTGAAGAAGCTGGCAAATATTCTCTGACTAAAAGAAGTATGAAACTGGACAAATTTAAAAATAAACAGAAAACCACACATATTTCAGGGCTCTGGAGATTAACAAATGCAAACAACAAATTGGAAAGAATTTATTAATTAAAAGAAATAATTCAACTTCAGTTAAGAGCAGTGGAAGTCTGTGCCATTCTTGCCTGGGGTGGTTGCCATCAAATCCTTTGGTCACGTGGCGTGATAGTGCTGTCTGGTGGGGCTGGTCATAAAACTATTAATGGCAGCTTTGCTACTGTAGAGGCTGACTTGATTTGGAATGCAAAAAACCCTCACATCCAAATAGGGAACGAATAATGAAAGCCATAACCCTGCAATACAAATCTGAGGTTGTAACTCTGTGGGGTGAGGAGCAGAACTGAGAAAGCTATAGAAGAGCTAGCTGAGGTCTTCATGACACATCACTAGCAGACTGGGACCTGTAAGGACACTACAGGAAGTAAAAGCCTGATGTGTGAATGTGCTCCCATTGCACAAACAGGTCTATCAATGGGGTGTAAGCCTTACTGGCTCAAGATGTTGGAGCATAACATGTGGCCAGTGTTGGGCTGACCACTAAGCTACACATACTCTATTGGTCCTCAGTCTAGCCTTACTGAGAAAAAAAGAGAGAAGACAAATCATCATAGCAAATTCAAGAATAAAAGAGAAGACATCACTACCAACCTTCAAAAATTAAAATAATTGTAAGAAAATATTATAAGCAATTTTATATCAGCAAATTAGGCATTTTAGATGAAGCAGACATTTTCCTAGCACAAACTACTGAAACTCATTCAAAAAGAAATAAATTGAAATGGACCAACAAAAAAGAAATTAAATTAGTAATTAAAAATTCACTTAAAAAAACCCAGGCCCAGATATTTTACACAAGTGTATTCTGACGAACATTCTAACAGACATTTAAATAAGAAATAATCACAACCCTTCACAAATTCTACCAGAAAATAGCAGATAGTTGGCACTTCACATGCCATAAGACCGGTATTATCCTGATAGGAAAGGCTCATGAAGATATCTCGAGAAAAGAAAACTACAGATCAAAACTTCCTTGAAAACAAATGCAAAATTTTTTGAAAAATTAGCAAACAAAATCCAGCAACCATGACCAAGTAGGATTTATCCTAGAAATGCAAGGTTGTCTTAACATCTACAAATATGTAGACAAATCAATGTAACATACCATATTAATAATACAAAGGATATAAAATGTATGGTCATCTCAAGAAACACAGAAAAACCAACTGAAAAAAATATCCTGCACCCATAAATAAAAACTCTCAATAAATTGGGAATAGCAGAGAACTTTCTCAGAGTGCTAAAAGGCATTTAAAAAAGCCTGTAGCTAACATCGTAAATTGCTAAAAATAGTGCTTTGTTCCCTAGAATCAAGAAAATCAAGAATAAGTTAAAGACATCTGTTCTTATCCATTTTACTTAATATTGTACTAGGGACCCTGACCACTGCAATCAGATAAGACAAAGAAATTAAAGGCATACAGATTGAAAAGGAGGAAGTAAAACTTTTTGTTTTGAAGACATCATGATCTTGAACATAGACACACCTAGGAAATCTAGAATACAAACCAAAAAACTAGAACTAATAAGGAAGTTCAACAAGGTCACAGGAATAAGGTAAATATGCAAAAATATTTTTTTTCCTTATTCTAGCAATGAACAACTGGAAAATGAAATTCCATTTTCAACAGCATCAAAAAGAATAAAATACTCAGCTGGACCCAGTGGCTCATGCCTGTAATCCCAGCACTTTGGGAGGCCAAGGCAGGTGGTTCAGGAGTCAGGAGTTTGAGACCAACCTGGCTAACATGGTAAAACCTTATCTCTACTAAAAATACAAAAATTAGCTGAGTGTGGTGGCAAGTGTCTGCAGTCCCAGCTACTCAGGAGGCTGAAGCAGTAGAATCTCCTGAACCTGTGCGGTAGAGGCTGAGATGGCGCCGCTGCACTCCAGCCTAGGTAACAGAGCAAGGCTCTGTCTCAAAAATAATAATAGCAATAATAATAATAAATAAAATAAAATACTGAGAAATAATGTAACAAAAGTTCAAGTCTTATTCACAGAACATTATAAAACACTGCTGCTGAGAAATAGTAAGATTGAAATAAATTATGTTCTAAGACTGAGAGGCTCAATATTGTTAAGATAGTAATTCTTTGTAGATTTAACACATTTTCTCTCAAAATCCCAGCAGGCTTTTTACTTTGTTTTTTTTTTTTTGTTAGAAATTGATAAGCTGCTCCTAAAATTATATGAAAACAAAAAGGACCAACACTAGTCAATACAACTTTGAAAAAGAAAAACACATTTGGAGGACTTGGAATACCCAATTATAAAACTTACTATGAATCCACAGTAATCAATACCATGGAGTATTTGGGTAAGGATAGATGTATGAACCAATGAGACAAAATTGAGAGTTGAGAAATAAACCTTTCCCTTCATGGTCAATTAATGTTCAGCAAAGGTGCCGAAGCAACTCAATGAAAGAAAGGAGACAAACAAGTGACTCTAGGACAACTAGGTATCCATCTATTAAAAAAAAAAAAAAAGAACTTAGACTCTTATCTCAAACAATACATATAAATTAACCCAAAGCAGTTGATACACCTAAATGTAGGAATTAAAACTGTAAAATATCTAGAAGAAAACACAGGAGAAAAAATCTTTGTGACTTTGGATTAGGCAAAGATTTTTAAGATGTGATACCAAAAGAAAGAAGACAATAACATGGACTTAATAAAATTAAAGGTATGTACTCTTTATATTAGTTTTCCGGGGCTTAAAACAAATAGCCACAAATTAGTGGCTTAAAACAACACATAATTATTCTATAAGGTCCATTTCCCCACTTGCAGGATTGTTGGCAACATTCAATACTCAGGGGATGTGGGGCTCATGTCATCTTACTTCTTCAAAGCCAGGAAGACACAAATTATTATAGCCAATTCAAGAATAAAGGAGGAAAAAAAGAGACAGTCAAAGAGGAGAGAGGAAAATGGCAAGATATGTGCTACACTTTTATGTAATCATGTTCCTGGAACTACTTTTGCTGCATTCCATTGGTTAGGAGCCAGTCACAAAGGGTCCAACACACTCAAGGGGAAGAATTATACCAAATCACCAACACCTGGAGACAAGGGTTTTGAGAGCCATCTTCAAGTCTGTTCACTATACTCTTCCAAAAGCAACACTATGAAAATAAGAAAAAGACAAGCCACCAACTTGGAGAAAATATTTGCAAAGCACACATCTCAGGTACTGGCAACCTATGGCCTGAAGGCCAGATTTGTACTATGATCTGTTTTGGTAAGGCTCATAAGCTAAGAATGGTTTTTACAGTTTTAAAGTGTTGTTTAAAAAAGGATATGCAAAAGAAATCCTTTGTAGCCTGCAAAACATAAAGTATTTTATTATCTGTTCGTTGACAGAAAAAGTGTGTGAGCCCCTGATAGATCTGTTAATGGACTTATATCCAGAATATATGAAACACCTTTACAAATCGTTAATAAGAAGGCAAACAACTCACTTAAAAATGAGTGTTTTAGGCTGGGTGCAATGGCTCACACCTGTAATCCCAGCATTTTAGGAGGCTGAGGCAGGAGGATTACTTAAACCTAAGAGTTTGAGACTAGCCTGGACAGCAAAGTGAGACCCACCATCTCTAAAAAGTATTGAAAGGCAAAAAACAACAACAAAAAAAACTAGCTGAGTGTGGTGACATGCACCTGTAGTCCCAGCTACTTGGCAGGGAGTCTGAGGTGGGAAGATCACTTGATCCCAGGAGTTGGAGGCTTCGGTGAGCTTTGATTATACCAGTGCCCTCCAGCCTAGGCAAGCAGAGCAAGAGCCTATCTTATAAAAATAATAAAACAAAATAAATGGGTGTTCTAGGCAGAATTCACCCTCCTGTCTGCAATGTCCATGCCCTAATTCTTGGAATCTGTGAATATGTTATGCAAGAATGCATAAGGAATTTTTGCTGATGTAATTAAGGTCAGTTACAGAATTTAAGACAGGGACGCTGTCCTAGGTTACCTGGGTGGTCTCAATTTAATAATGCTAACCTTTAAAAGCTAGAGGCAGAAAGATAAGCTAGAAAGAGATGAGCTAGCTAGAAATGATCTTTTCTTTACCTAGGAAAGTTATAATAGAGTCAGAGAGAAATTCAAACTGTGAGAAATTCAAACTTTGCTCCTAAAGGCTACCTGTTTTTCTTCTTTTATTTTCTGTGTGGCTGCTTCCAGCCCTGTTGCTGGAGGCAGCCACATAGAAAGTAAAAGAAGAAAAACAGGTAGCCTTTAGGAGCAAAGATTGGTCCCTAGATGACAGCCAGCTAGGAAATGAAGGTGTTAGTCCTGGTTAAGCACAAGGAACTGAATTCAGCCAACAACCTGAGTGAGCTTGAGAGAGGTTTTTTTTTTTTTCAGAGCATCTAGTAAGTCCAACTGAGACCATAATTTGTCTTATGAAACCAAGAAGACCCAACTGAGCTCAACTGGACTTCTATCCTACAGAAACTGTGAGATGATAAATTTGTATTGGTTGAAGCAACCAAATTTGTGTTAATTTGTTATAGCAGCAATAAAAAGCCAATACAGTGGTTAACAGATTTGAACAGACATTTCATCAAAAAAATTATACTAATGGCTAATAAGCCCTTGAAAAGATGCTCAAAATAATTAGTGATTAGGAAAATGTGAATTAAAATGAGATATTGCAATGTGCCCGTTAAATGGCTTGAAAAAAGACTGACAAAATCAAGTGTAGGTGAGGATGGGGAGTAACTGGAACCCTCATACATTGCTTCTGGGATTGTAGAATGAGACAGCGACTTTGGAAAAAGGTTAGCAGTTTTTAAAAAGTTAAACATAAACTTACTGTACAACTCAGAAATTCCATGCCTAGATATCTACCCAAGGGAAATGAAATCATAAGTCCACACAAAACTTGTACATATATGTTCACAGCAGGAGTATTTATAGTAGCCAAAAAGTGGAAACAATTTATCAACTGGTGAAAGGATTAACAAAGTGTTGTATATCTATAAAATAGAATACAATTCATCAATAAAAAGGTACAGACTACAGATACATGCTATGACATAATGAATCTAAAAATATTATGCTAAGTGAAAGAAGCCAGATGCAAAAGACGTGTATTGCATGATTCCATTTATATGAAGTTTCCAGAAAAGCCAAATTTATAGAGACAGAAAACAGATGAGTGGTTGCCTGGGACTGAGAGTAGAAGTGAAGATTGACTGCAAACAGGCACCAGGGAGCATTCTGGGGTGATGGAAATGTTTCAAAGCTAGATTGTGATGATAGTTGCATAGCTCTATACATTTACCAAAGTTCACTGAATTGTATGCTTAGGATGGGTGCAGTTTATGCTGTATAACTTGTACCTCAATCAAAAAAGATGGTAATAATTAACTTTGGTGAAAATATAAGAAAGGAAATGTAATCATAGTACAGTCCTCAGCTGTGAGTAATATTTACACAGACTTAACTGAATAGTGATTTAATCTAAAAACAACTACAACTGATTTGGAATCATAGAGGAGGGAAAGCAGAGGCAGTGGGAGTCTAAGAGAGTAAAATGCTCAATTACCATAATAGGAAGTAATTAGATAATGCCCAACATTCATGTATCTAGGCATAGCAAATACACATACTATTTAAACATATAAAGTTAGGTAAATGTCAAAAGAAACAGCTGAAAGAATCAAAGTGCCTCTGAAATTACCAAGCAGGGAGTAGAAAAAGTGGGTGGGGAATGGATAATTTTATGTTACAAACCTTTTAGTACAATTTGAAATTTTAAAGCATATAAATTTAATAAGAAAGACTTTAAACATACAAGCTTCCTTATTTTTTTCTCTCCTAATTTATATTTTTCTTTCCTCTGCTTTCTGGGAGATTTTTCTAAATATTATTTTCTAATAAATCTATTGAGTTAAAAAAAATTGATGCTCTCATGTCTTCAATTCCATATTCTTTCTTGTGTTCTTTGAGTGTTCCTTTTTATAGCATCTTATAAATGATCTTCTTTCTCTAGGATTATTGTGTTTTTCTCAAGTTTTATTTTCCCAGCAGCCTTTGTTTGCTTTGCATGTTTTTTTCTGTTTTCTTGGTCTCAGTTATTCACATCATGAGGTTTCCTCTACTGTCTAGGGGATCTTGGTAGCCTACTTATGTTTAAGAGTATCAACCTAGGATTAATATCCACAGAATAAACTCCTGGTGTTCTGCCTGGTAATGGGGGATAATTTGCCCAACTTATCAGAGTAGAGGGGATTTGGTGTCTATTTCTTAAACTGTTCTTAACCGTTTTTCCTTATGTTAGCACCCCATTTCTGGGAGCACTTGGTTTTTCTGATATCTAAGCCTTTGGAAGAGTCTGTGAACACATTTAGGCTTCCCACATTACTGGACTAGGATTCATCTTCTTCCAGTTTCCTATCAGTTACAATCGCTTCATCTGCTTTCCCTTTCCCCAAATGTGGTTGAAGTTGTATCCCCTCCTGTTCTACTCATACTTTGAGATTTATGTCTTTAAAAGCAAAAATCCCTTTATTGCCATTTTTAGTGGAAGGGGAAAAAGTATAGGGGTATGTTCAATCTTCCATTTTATCTACATAACTGACATAGTTATTTTGACTGCAGCATTATTTTTGATGTTGCATAAACAAAGAAACAATTAAAATCTCAATTTCCAAGGAAAATTGGTAAGTGATGTTTGAAATGGACATCCACACCCTGGAGCAGAGAATGTCAACTTCTGGGGAAATACATGAGGTCGATAAAAATTAAGTCGGAGGATTAGGGAGGTTGGAGGTTGGGATGGGCTAGGGTTGGCACAGATAGTGAGGGATGAGATGGGTGTCAGACAACATGCAGAAAAAATTATATGAAACCCAGACTCATATGTCTACTCAATAACAACCTTTTTTTATCCCCAGAACCAGTCTAAGCAAAATATGTGCTTATTTTCTATTATCCTACATAATATGCATATCAAATCCTCTCATTTCTTTGTTATAATAGCAATAGTCATACTCATTTAATTTTAAATAATACATGCATTTATCTGCTTAATGATGGCACATATTTTTCCATTGGAAAATTTAAAGGAATCCTCTGCTTTTGGTAGTCTTCTTGATTACCATTCCCAAAGCAGAGTTTGAATAATTCAGAAATGCATTTCTTAACTCCTATTGATCATATAAATAGAGGAAATTTCCCCCAAGTCCAAAGCATCTTATTTTTTATTCAGCCAGAGGCGTTATCAATTTTTTTATTTTTACATTAAGTTTTAATTTTGATTGGGTGTTTATTATAAAATGGCTGTAAGAGGTGTTTGTGTTACATTATAATCTTATTCTCAGCTCCAGATTGTACAGAATATTCTCACATCTCTTTTCCAATCAGATCTTTTAGTATTCAATTTTATATATATATTTAATTGAATTCTTTAGGCTATTGTGTAATAATCATTTAAGAGCTATTTATATATCCTTACAAGCCAACTCAGTTATGACACCTAAAAATTATTGTTAGTTCTAAAAGTAACATATACTTGTAAAAAATTTATGTCGTATCAAAATGAAAAAGAGTGAAAGTGTCCCTTAATTGGAGTGATTATGCTTGCTAAGCATCTTCCTTGCTAAAATAATATGCTAGTAACAAAGCAATGATTTTACATTCTGACGGACTAACTTGGATGTTAAAATAGCCAAGACAATAGTCTCTTTAGTCATTATATTGGGATCAGTAAGTTTGCCTCAAATTGCTCTGTGCATTTGATTAGTGATACTGTTGCATCTTGAGAGGAATGGTATCTGGATGCAAATGGAAAAAGAAAAGCCTTGGAAGTGGTGAAGGAAGAGAAAGATGTTGACTGATTAGAAAATAATTGCTTTGGAGAACAGAGGTGGATTTCTGGTAAATGCACCCAGGGGTGTGTTCGGTGATGTGAATCAAAACATTTTCTACCTTGCAGGTACCTGTTCTTAACATTCGGATTCATAGATTAAAGTCTGAGCAATTCCAGAATGTACTTCTTAACTCCTCCTTATTGTTTGCAGAGAAATGGGAAATTCCTTGAAGGGTAGGATGTGCTCTTTTGCCTTCAGTCGTGTAGTTGCCACATTTTGTCTTTTTATAAATCCTTGTCATGAGGCTAAGAACAGAATTAAATGGAAACTTGTAGGATATTTATACAGACAAGAGATTCAAATGCACTGTGTTTGTCTTATTTCTGCTGTCATTTATATTCTACAGCTTTCATGTGATAATTCATTGTGGTGTAGAAAACATGGTGCTATGATTTCCAGAGCAAAGCTTTATAGCACTATGTTTTTATTAGGGAGGAGTATGTGATTCAAAGGAAGGAGAACTGAACTTCAGAAGATATGAATTTGAGTCCCAATCTGTCACTCACTAGTTGTGTGAAATGGTGCTAAGTTATTTAACTTCTCTGAATTTCAGTTTCTTCATCTGCAAAATTAGATGGTACCTGCTGCTTGGGGTTGTGAGACTTAAAGAGACATTCTTTGGGAAAGTGCAACATCAGTTATAATGATGAACAAAGATAAGTGTGGTTGCCTTCATGAAGTTTGCTATCAGGAGGGGCAGTCAGTATTAGATAATCAATATCACTAGCCGATATAAAGCTGCATCTGTGACATGCTACTCCACTTCACATCCCACCTTCCAAAAAACTCCATTGCCTCTGTCTTCATCATATAGGGAATCCTCACTTTGTGGTTGATAGGCTTGAATTTCAGTTACCACAGTTAAAATAATACCAGCTCACCAGCAACGTGGCTCAAATTTCAGTTACCACAATATATCAACTGAGTAATACTAGCTCTTCAGTTCATAAATCTCTAAAAAAGAAAAATAGCTGCTCATCATAGTCAATGACCAATCATGTGACTTCTTTCAGAGCTTGTCTGTGACTCATCACAGAACATCTGTAATTCCCAGACAGCAAAGTGTGCAGTTGTGTTGACTCCTTGTCTCTTAGTAATAAGTATATACCCCATTTTACAAAAATGGATAATTGAAAGAAGAAATTGACACATAAAGATGAAAGTGTGGCCAAAAAAACCCCCAAAATGATAATAATGGTGGAAGTAAAATGCAAATCAAATGTAAATCAGCAAATCAAAAGTTATAGAAGAAATACTTATCCATAGGAATGTAGGTGCTACCATACTTCAAGAGACTAGATTTGTAGCCAGAAGGACTTCATTCAGATGGACTTACCAACAAAAATGAAGAAAGTGCTTGTGATAAAAAGGATGAAGATGTCCCAGAGGAAATGACAGAGAAATAACTGCACATTAAAGAAACCCTCAGAAGTACTTCATGATGTTAAAAGTACAAACATTAAATGTTGAAAGTTGACCCAAATTTAGATAGAGGTACAATAATTCACCAAGACATATAGGAAAGAGGCTTGCTCATTATTGTAAGTTATATGGCAAATTTAAAAAGGCAAGAACTGTTCAAACCACTTGTTATGTTTTTTACAAAGAAACAAAGCACTAATTTTCTAATGTTTCAAATTACAGTGTTCTAATTAAATAATTGTTTTAGTATTTTTAATATTTCATTTCCCTATACATTTTAACAGACAGCAAGAGAGTTTTGAATGTTGTAAGAAAAATTTTAAAGGTTGTAGAATAATCATAATTATTCCCATTGATTATTAAGATAAGATTATTGATTATTAAGTTATACAGTCATGTTTACTGTTCTGCAGTATATTCAAACCAAAGATTGCCTGGAAATAATAAAAATTCAACCATCATCACCTCTTGCTTGGATTATTGCTGTAGTCATCTGAACTGTTTTTTCTGCTTCTAGCCTTGTTCTCCTGAACCTTATTCTCAACACAGAAGCCAGAGTCATCCTGAAAAACATACGCTAGATCCCATCATGCTTCCACTACTGGCTTCTGATCTCACTCAGAACAGAAGCCACTATCCTTACTTTTATAAGGCCTCCTGTGATCTACGTCCCAGGTTCTTTTCTGTTCCTGACCTCGTCTTCTATTACTCTTCCTTATTTCTCTCTGCTTTAGCCAAAGAGTTCGATCACTGTTTTTCAACCCACCAGGCAGCCTTCTGGCCAGGGCCTTTGCACTTGCTGCTTCTTTCCTGGAATGCTGTTTCTCCAGACAGCTATATGGCTTATTCCCTCATTTCCTCCGGGACTTTATTCAAAAGTGATTATTTCCCTGGCTACCCAATATCTGAAGTTTCAACCCTTCCATTCTCATCTCCCTTTTCTTCTTTATTTTTATCTTTTCCATAGCAAGTTTCACTAACACTATGTTTTTCACATTTTAATCTTGCTTATATTTATTTCCTTCACTACAATGTAAATAGAAAGAAGACAGGGATTTTCTTTTTGTTTTTGTTCTCTGTTACATATCCCCAGTGCCTGCAACAATGCCTGACATGTGGTATGCGGTCTCTGAATATCTGCTAAATTAATGTGGAGTACATGATTGAGAGTCTACACTTTTCAAACTTTTCAGAAATAAAATTATTTCTGGATCATAAAGGAATTATTTTATGATAGTTCACAAGTAAATGAGTATTTTTTACCATCTGAATATTAAACTTTGCAAGAAGATAAAAACAACTAAATACAGCTTTGCGTTCCATGACAAACATACTATCCTTAGTTTACCATGTGGTGGTGAAGGAGGGGTGTTTGCTTGTGTTGTTGGCATTGAAAGCCATGGAGTTATACAAAAGACGCCATGCAACAAAGTCCTGAAGGAACTATTTAGTTGCATTTCACCAGCTAATGCAATTGGGAGGGAGATATTTTGTTCAAAAGAAATCATACTATAACTAAAGAAAAAAAGGGACACCCCACATAATAGTACCTTTAATTCTCCATAGATTAAAAACAGAGGAAAAAATAAAGTAGCTCTTGATGATACAGCTTTCAGCTATATCTGCCATAACAGTCACGCTATTTCTCTCCTTGGAGTTTCTGCAACTGCTTTTCGTGATCAAAAATTAAAAAATTTTCTACCTCATTTTTAACACTTTTATCCAATGTATGAATCTTTCACTTTTACATTTTTGTTTCTCACTTTTATTTCTATCTTTTCCTGTACCATGTTCCCTAACCTTGAAATTGCTTTTCTTTCTTAAACTAGCTTTCCCCCAATTCTCTCCTTATACTTTTTTCTATGAAGCTTTTAAGATGCTTATAGAAAATTCTTTTGCAGAGATAAAATATGGATGTAATTGAGTTAGATTGAAAGGGCAAAGTAAAATGAAGTATCGAGAGACAGTTTAATTGTCATTAGTTGAGGGATTTTCTTGCTTTCCCCAATGTGTTCAGGGCCTAAGTCTTTATTAGTTTGATGAGTAAGAAAGTATCATGTGATCTGGCCGGGAGCTATGGCTCACGCCTGTAATCCCAGGACTTTGGGAGGCCAGGGCTGGCAGATCACCTGAGGCCTGGAGTTCGAGACCAGCGTGGCCAATATGATGAAACCCTGTATCTACTGAAAATACACAAAAGTCAGTCAGGCATGGTGGTGCATGCCTGTAATCCCAGCTACTCAGAAGGCTGAGGCACCAGAACTGCTTGGGCCCAGAAGGCATAGGTCTTGGTAAGCTGAGATCCACCGTTGCAATCCAGCCTGGGTGACAGAAAGAGAATCTGTCTCAAAAAGTAAATAAATAAATAAAATAAAAAAGAATAGAAAATATCCTGTGACCTATGCCAGTCTAGGAGTCTAGGCCTGTGTTGGGTGCAGCATCTTGTAGCTCCCTCAGGCTTAGGAGATCTCCTGTGATCTTACCCTGTGTAGGACTGAAAAGCCCACTTTGTCCTGGGGTTCCCCCTGGGCCCTTGGTGCTGGCTAATTGCTCCAAACCTCTCTCTTTAAGCAGGCTCGGCCATGCTCTGAATGCCAGCCTCTGGTCATCTGCTCATTTTAGCCCTCTCCCCCTGGACTCTACATGTTCTCCCTGCCCTTCCTGCTGTCCCTGACCTTCTCCTAATACTATCCACTCTGCCCACTGAAGCCTCTGCTCCACAGTAAATAAGCTCTCCCCTTGGTCTTCAGCCTTTCCTAGATCTCCCTTAGCTGTATGACTGCAATGAAATCAGAACTCCCTGAAACGTGTGATGGGGATAAGCTGGAAACAATGTCTAGGTCCTCATGCCTATGTGCCTACTCTGTTCTACTTTAGTGTAAAAACACTGTGGTGTTTTTTCTTTTGTTTTTCTTTTTGTAGAGACACGATCTCACTTGATCACCCACGCTGGAGAATGCAGTGGTACGATCACAGCTCATTGTGACCTGGAACTCCTGGGTTCAAACACTTCTCCCGCCTCAGTCTCCCAAGTGAGTTTACAGGTGCTCACCACCATATCTGGCTTATTTTTAACTTTTCTTGGAAAATGGGGTCTTGCTGTTTCTGAGGCTGTTCTCAAATTCCTGGGCCTCCCAACACACTGGGTTTATAGGCGTAAGTCACTGCGACTGGCTGAAAACTGTCCTCTTTTGAGACTTCTCTCTTCAGATGCTACCACTACCTTACTAGTCAATGTCATTAACTGAACTGTGGGTTCATATAGCTGACTTCATCAACAGCACTGGCCCCTGGCTCAATTGTTCCTTTCACTTTGAATCTACATCCATTCTTGGTCATGCATGTCTACCCGGAGGCACTTTTCAGCCATTAGGAGATATAGCCATGTTAGGCTATATATATATATATATTTATATTAATATCTGCACATTATAATCGTTGCTATTATTAGTTTGAGTCAGAGTCTCGCTTTGCCACAGGCTGGAGTGCAATGGTGCCATCTCAGCTTACTTCAACCTCTGCCTCCTGGGTTCATGCGATTCTCCTGCCTCAGCCTCCTGAATAGCTGGGATTACAAGTGCCCGCTACTACGCCCAACTAATTTTTTTGTATTTTTAGTAGAGACAGTGTTTCACCATGTTGGCCAGGCTGGTCTCCATGCTGACCTCATGATCCACCCACCTTGGCCTCCCAAAGTGCTGGGATTACAGGTATGAAACACTGCGACTGGCCTATAATTATTTTTTTAAGCAGCGAGACAGACATTTCATAATACTAAACATGGAGTTCTATGTAATTGTTTACATATATTAAGATCCTGTAGAAAAATGAAACACCCTACCCTTTTGAAATGAAGAATGACCTAGTGACTCTCTTTGGCCTATGCAATATGAAAGGACAAATCGTGTGTTACTTTCAATTAAAAGTCGTAAGAACCAGGGAGTGCTTCATTACATTTTCCCCACCTCTGTGCTCGCTGAGATTTAATAAAAGTGTGCAATCAACTGTTATTTTAAGCTGCTGCTATTTCCTTGTTGCTGATTCTCTCAGCACAGTTTAGCCTATACTGATGGATATATTAAGAAACAGATTACTTCTCCTACACACACATAAAATAAGGTTTTATCTGTAAGGTACTTTATTCTGTATCCAAAATAATCTGTGTTAATGTGTGTGTGTGTGTGTGTGTGTGTGTGTGTGTGTGTGTGACGAGAGAGTGACAGAGAAAGAGAGAGTGGTGTACTGCTATATAAAACTAATCTATACACTTCATGTTCCTAAAGACAAACATGGATCAATTTTCAAAATATCATCATAGCATATAATGTTCCCCCTTAAAAATACAGTGAAGTATAACCAAAAATAGGAATAGTCCCACAAATTTCTAATGAAGATCACTGCATGAAAGATAATCTTTGACACAATCAGTGGCAGAGAGACTTTCCCAAGCCCCCACCCATTCAGATACAGTCATACCTCAGCAACATGGCAGACTATTCCCTATCAACTTCATGATTTCTTGGAAGAGCTCATATTGTGAGCACTGAGCTTCTGAGTGCCTGAGACCTTCTTGTATTAGTGGTTCTAGAAAAGATATTAGACTTTTTGTTACTTTGTAGTTTGCAGATGAGGGCCTCTCTGCCTTAAAGGCTCTTTTACCACATTCACCCCCTTTCTTTACCTAGATCAGTCCTGCTTCTGGGATTTGTGGATCAAAGTATACAAACAGTAAAACATCTTCATGCATATCCAAGAAATATTTGTCAGAAATTTGTATCAATTTAAACTCCTACTAGCAGTGTGTGAAAGTGTCCTTCCCACCAAAATGAGGACATATTTTTAATATTATGTTTCAAAATAATGTTAATTAAGTTGTTTCAAAAAATGTTTTAACCACATAATTGTATACATGTCCAAACCCAATGCTTTATTCTGTGAATGTTTGATACATGATAATTATAGTACTAATAATAACTCCTATAACTCTTTGTCTTGGTTTATTCTATGGAATTATTTCAGCACTTTGGGAAAAATCATTCTGGGTATGTTGTAAAATGTGTTTTATTAGCCATGAGTGGCACCTGAAACTGCAGGTATTTAAGCAATCGCTTCTTGAGAGGTGTTCATCCAAGTGCAAATGAGTTTGGCTCTGAACAGATTTTAGCAGGCATTTGACAGCTTGGATGACTGGCACATTGTCATCTTCATAACACACCTAAAATGCAGAGTGCCAAAAATCACAAACAGGTTGGGTGTAGTTAAAGATCTGAGACCTTGTCCAACTTAGTTAATCTTTTAAATCATAGCAGCAGAAATATGCCAACTTTAATTAAAATTGCAGTTTATGGTGTAAAACATGACTACCTGATTCATAGATTTGTATGTTTTTATATTAATGTTCCATATTTGTGTTGTAAGACTCATGTATTGTATGGACTTGGCAGCTGATGGTACTGGGAACCCTTTTGGGCAACGATGGATGATTTTGGTATAACAAGAAGCATTTGCTTTCTCTGATCATTTTGATTTTGTGCTCTAGGGCTATATAACTTGGGTAATTTTTATTGATGAGGAACAAAATCCATTTTGTTACACCATATATTGATGATAAACATTAATAAAGGACAATGAAAGGACTCAGAGAGTCAGTGGTTCACATCACGTAACACATTCTTCTTGGGAAGTGCTAGGATTTATTTGAGATCATAGGGTGTGTGTGTGTGTGTGTGTGTGTGTGTGTGTGTGTGTGTGTGTGTGTGTGTTAATGTTCTGCAGTTGGTGAAATACAAAAAAAGAGAACAAAGTTGTGTCCCCAACCAAATCTCATCTTGAAATGTAGTTCCCATAATCCCCACGTGTTATGGGAGTGACCAGGTAGAGATAATTGAATCAGGAGATGGTTTATCATGTTTTCATGATAGTGAGTTAGTTATTATGAGATCTGATGGCTTTATAAGGGACTTCCTTCTTCACTGGTCACTCACACTTCTTCTCCCTGCTGCCATGTAAAGAAAGTGTTTGCTGCCATGTGTTTGCTTTCCCTTCCACGGTGATTGTAAGCTTCCTGAGGCCTCCCCAGCCATGCTGGGGTGAGTCAACTAAACCTTTTCCTTCATAAATTACTAGTCTTGAGTATGTCTTTATAGCAGTATGAGAATGGACTTATAAAGTAAATTGATATCAGCTCATGGGGCTCTGTTGTAAAGATACCCAAAACTGTGGAAGCAACTTTGGGACTGGCTAGCAGGCAGAGGTTGGAAGTTTGTAAGGCTCAAAAGAAGACAAGAAAATATGGGAAAGTTCAGAAATTCGTAGAGACTTGTTGAACGGCTTTGATGAAAATGGTGGTAGTAATATCGACAATGAAGTCGAGGCTAAGGTGGTTTCAGATGAAGATGTGGAATTTCTTGGCAACTGGAGAAAAGATCACTCCTACTATGCAAAGAGATTGGCAGCATTTTGCCCCTGCCCTAGAGATCTGTGAAACTTTGAACTTGAGAGAGATAGTTTGGGGTATTTGGCAGAAGACATTTGTAAGTAGCAAAGTGTTCAAAAGGAAGCAGAACATAAAAGTTTGGAAAATTTGCAGCTCAATGATGCAATAGAAAAGAAAACCCTGTTTTCTGGATATAAATTCAAACCTGTTGCAGAAATTTGCATAAGTAACAAAGAACTGAATGTTTATCACCAATGCAATAAGGAAAATATATTCAGGGCATGTCAGAGCCTTCATGGCAGCATTCCCCATCACAAGCCAGGAGGCCTAAAAGGTAATAATGGTTTCCTGGGCTGGGCCCAGGACCCCCTGACTGTGTGCAGCGTAGGGACTTGGTGCCCTGAGTCCTATCTCTCCCAACCATGGCTAAAAGGGGCCAAGGTACTACTTGGGCCATGGCTTCAGAGGGTGCACGTCCAAAGCTTCCATGTGGTGTTGGGCCTGTGGGTACACAGAAGTCAAGAATCGAGGTTTGGGAAGCTCTGCCTAGACTTAGAGGATGTGTGGTAATGCCTGAATGTCCAGGCAGAAGTGTGCTGCTGGGATGGAGCCCTCACAGAGAACCTCTGCTAGGTCAGTGTAGAAGGGAAATGTGGGGTGGGAGCCCCCACACAGAGTTCCTACTGGGCTACTGTCTAGTGGAGCTGTGAGAAGAGGGCTACCATCCTCCAAACCCCAGAATGGTAGATCCACTGACACCTTGTACTGTGTGCCTGGAAAAGTCATAGACACTCAACACTGGCTGAAAGAAGCCAGGAGGGGGGCTTTATCCTGCAAAGCCACAGAAGTGGAGCTGACCAAGGCTGTGGGAGCCCACCTCTTGTATCAGTGTGACCTGGATGTGAGACATGGAGTCAAGGGAGATCATTTTAGAACTTTAAGGTTTAATAACTGCCCTTTTGTATTTCAGACTTGCATGGGACCTTAGCTTCTTTGTTTTGGCCTGTTTTTTCCATTTGGAGGGTGTATTTACCCAATGCCTGTACCCACGTCGTATCTAGGAAGTAACTAACTTACTTTTGATTTTACAGGCTCATAGGTGGAAGGGACTTGCCTTGTCTCAAATGACATTTTGGGTTTAGATTTTTTATTTAATGCTGGAATGAGTTAAAACTTTGGGGGACTGATGGAAAGGCATGATTATGTTTTGAAATATTAGGACATGAGATTTGGGAAGGGCCAGGAGCAGATTGATATGGTTTGGCTGTGTTCCCACACAAATCTTATCTTGAACTATAGTTCCCATAATCCCCATGTGTCATGGGAGGGACCAGATGGAGATAATTGAATTATGGGCTGGCTTCCCCATTCTGTTCTCATGATAGTGAGTTAGTTCTTATGAGATTTGATGGTTTTATAAGGAGGTTCCTCCTTCACTGGGCACTCACACTTTTTCCTGCTGCCATGTGAAGTAGGACGTGTTTGCTTCTCTTTCCAACATGATTGTAAGTTTCCTGAGACACCCTGTAACCCCTGACCAATCATGCTGAACTGTAGGTCAATTAAACCTCTTTCCTTCACAAACTACCTAGTCTTGGAAATGTGTTCACAGCAGTGTTAAAATGGACTGATATAGGCTCTATCTTTTTTATTAAATTTACTTTTCCAAAAAAGTTTATTAAGTTGCAAAATATTCAATAGATGTTTTTATTTCTAGCATAATGCCATCGACATGTATTGAGCACCTATTTTTAAATTTCTTCTCAATGTTTTTCTTTCAGAGAGGAACTATAGGTATCCTGATCAAAGAATGGAGAGAGTAGGGCATGATGTAGGTAAAAAGAGAAGTCAATAAGGAATGAGAATCAGGAGAATCAACGCTAGAGTGTCAGAATGGAGTGGAGAGGAAGAAACTGCATTTCGTTAATAAATAAATTGCTAGTAGTTCTAACGATTAGCACCTTGAGGAAGATACTTATCATAAGGCCATGGGTTTAAGAGCTGCAAGAGACCATGGTGAGTCTTAATTCCCTCATTCATTTTTCCAAGCAAGAAAATTGAGATCCAGAAACTTGTCTGAGATCTCACAAAGTGGGGTGGGTTTCAGAGGTTGGGGGTGGCAATTAAACCTGAGATCAGATGGCAGATTCTTATATTTTCACTTCTGTGGTCACTCTTTGATGCTTCAGCTAATAATATGTACACTTTAGAGTTTAATTCACTGAAATCTGGAGCATAAGTGACTGATATTTCTTAAATTAAAGGTGTTAAAATTTATACAATAAATCAGTTTTATCCCTTTCAGAATCACTAAGAAATTACACATTAATTCCAAAACTGATTTATGAGCTGTGTAACCATGGGCACATTTCTTCATCTTTCTACTCTTTCATTTTCTCATCCATAAGATGAATATACTGACCTTGCAAAGTTGTTACAAGGTTTATAGAAAACATATGTAGCACTATACCTCCTCAAGAAATAGTAGCTAGTAATTTAAAAAGAAACCACAGCTAACATTTATTGATATGTGCTTTCTGCTTAGTACTTTATATGAAATATCTCATTTGCTCATTTACATTATTTTTATGAGCATTATTTAAAATACGTGGTAATCTTTTATTATCATATAAAATTACATTGCACTGTGTAACAACATTTTGGTCAGTAGCAGATTGCATATATGAAGATGGTCTCATAAGATTATAGTGGAGCTGAAAAATCCTATCACCTAAGTGATGTTGTAGCCATCCTAACGCCATAGCATAACACATTACTCACATTAGTTGTGATACTCATGTAAACGAACCTAGTGCACTGCCAGTAGTGTAAGTCTAGCACATACAATTATATACAGTATATAATACTTGATAATGATAATAAACTACTATGTTATTGGCTTATGTGTTTACAATATTATACTTTTTATCATTATTATAGAGTATACTTCTTCTACTTATATACATGAAAAAAGTTAGCTGTAAAACAGCCACAGGCAGGTTTTTCAGGAGGTATTCCAGAAAGAGGCATAGTTATCATGGGAGATAACAGCTGAAGAACTTCTAGTGAGATAAGATGTAGAGGTGGAAGACAGTGATATTAATGATCCTGACCCTGTGGAGGCCTACGCTAGTGTGTGTGTGTGTGTGTGTGTGTGTGTGTGTGTGTGTATCTTAGATTTTAATTATAAAGTTTAAAAAGTAAAAAAAAAAAAAAAAGAAAAATATCTTCAAAAATAAGGATACAATAAAGTTGTACAATGTGTTTGTGTTTTAAACTAAATATTTTTAGAAAACAGTCAAGAGTTAAAAAGTTTAAAAAGTTTATAAAATAAAAATGTTACAGTCATTTAAGGATTCATTTGTTATTAAAGAAAGAACAAAAATTTTAAATAGACTTATTGTAGCGTAAGTATCTGGTGTTTATAAAGTCTACCATTATGTACAGTAATGTTCTAGGGCTTTATATTCACTCACCACTCACTGACTCACCCAGGGCAACTTCCAGTCTTGCAAGCTCCTTTCATGGTAAGTGCCCTACACAGGTGTACCATTTTAAATCTTCGATATGGTATTTTACTGTATCTCCTCTATGTTTAGATATGTTTAGATGCACAAATACTTACTATTGTGGTACCATGGCTTGCAGTATTCAGTACAGTAATGTGCTGCACAGGTTTGTGGCCTAGGAGCAATAGGCTATACCACATATCATAGGTGTGTAGTAGGCTATACCATCAAGGTTTGTATAAATACGTGCTGTGATGTTCACACAATGGAATCACCTAATGACACATTTCTCAGAAGTTATCCCTTTCTTTAGGCAATGAATGACTGTATATTAGCATTGCTCAAAGTATGTTCTAGCTATGCCTTTGGAATTCTTGCATTTGAGTAATTAGCAGAGCCAGAATTCTGAACATGAAGCTGCTACTTCCCTGCTATCAGAAGTAACCCTGCTAACGTGCATGACATGTTATAGGCAGAGCTGGGTCACTCCAAGCAGTGCCTCTAGTCATGACACTTTGTGTTGTTTTATGTGGATGTGTGTTAGATTCCTGTTGCTTCTGTAACAAATCACGGTCAACTTAGTGGCTTAAAACAACACAATTTATTATCTTATAGTTTTGGTGGAAAGAAATCCAACATGGGTCTCACAGGGCTAAAATCAAGAGGTTGGCAGGGCTGCATTCCCTCTGAGGCTGTAGGGGAGCCTCTGTTTCCATGCCTTTTGCAGCATCTAGAGACTTCCTGTATTCCTTGGCTCATGGCTCCATTCTTCCATCTTGGAAGCCAACAACATTAGGCCAAATCTGTCTCACTCTGCTATTTCACTTCCACTTATAAGGACCCCTGAGATTCCACTGGGCTTACCCAGATAATTTAGGATAATCTTATTATAAGGTTGGTTGATTAGCAAGATTAATTTGATCTTCAACCTTAATTTTCCCTTACCATGTAACAAAACACATTTATAGGTTCTGGAAATTAGGATGCAGACATCTTTATGGTTTTGGTGTGTGTGGGCGGTATTATTCTGCTTGCTACAAAAAAGAAGTAGAAATCTCTAGTTAAGAGCTGAATAATCTCACTATACTATAGCTAATATTCTCTGCAGGAAAGAATCTGATAGCACTGACATATTCTTCACCAGCTTTTTTTTGTCTTCAGTGCTGCCTTGCAATAGTGAGAATTTTTTTTTTTTTTGCCAGCAAATAGTTTCTTTTATATAGAATTTGTATACAACAATTTCTTTAAAATATGTTAGTATTATTATTCCTAATATTTCACACTTACTTGTCCCCAAAGAGATAGTGTAGGAAAGAAATTTTTGGTGGGGGTGGGGACCAGGAGGGAGAACAGAAGGGTCAGAGAGAATTCAGTATCTACTGTACCTTTGCCTTATGCATTCTGATTGCCACTGCTGCAGCTGGGAGCACAGGTGTTGCAGGCAGATGAACCTGAGTTTGAATCTTACTGCCTCTTATTAGCCAAGTGACCCTGGGCAAGTTATTTAAATTTTATAAGCTGCGATTTGCTCACATGCATAACAAAAATGTTAGCACTTATTTTACAGGATTATTGATATTGAATGAAATGCATGCAAAGCATTTAACATACTACCTGACTCGTAATGAGGACTCCAGTAACACGAGCAGCTGTTGTGGAGGCAGTTGTTATTTTCATCTCTCTGAACTTCAGTTCCCTTGTTTTCAGGGAAGGGTTGTATCAGATGCTCTCTAAGATTCATCCAGTTCTAATTGTCCATGATGGGTCGCTGTGGTGGCTCTCACACCTGTAATGTCAGCACTTTGAGAGGCTGAGGCAGGTGGATCATCTGGTCAGGAGATCGAGACCATCCTGGTCAACATGGTGAAACCTTGTCTCTGCTAGAAATACAAAAATTATCTGGATGTGGTGGCACGTACATGTAATCCCAGCTACTCAGGAGACTGAGGCAGGAGAACTGCTTGAACTCAGGAGGCGGAGATTGCAGTGAGCCAAGATCATGCCACTGCACTCTAGCCTGGCAACAGAGCGAGACCCTGTCTCAAAAAAACATTCCATTATATTATATATTATTCTCCCTTTATGAAAGGCTTAATTAACTTTGTTTCATTTTATTGCTGAAGAGTGAGATGTGTAGATTTTAATTAGGGAGTCAATATCTGTGTTCTAAAGGTTATATATCCATTTGAGTTATTTATTTCTTGAGATGGGTCAGATAAGTTATATATTTTTCAGAGACTGTCCTTTTTATCTTAACTTTTAAATTTATTTACTTTTTTGCCCTAAATTGCATTTTATCTGCTCTTAATATAGAGAGAAAGACTTTTTTGTTGTTGTTGTTGATGGTGGTGGGAGGCAGATACCTTGTTTCTTTCTTTACTTTCAAACTTCTGTGTCTTTATGTTTGGGTATCCCTCTTTCAAACACATACAAACAAATTTCTATGTTTATTCAGTCTTAGAGTTTGTAAGCAATTTGTTTTTTATCTTCACAGATCTTTTAAACTAGAGGATTTAGTTTTTTAATATTTGCTTTTATTAACGGCATTTGGGGATTTATTTCTACCAAATTATTTCATTTTTCCCTTGCTTTCCTCTTCAGTTTGACTTAGGTTTGGAAATGATGTACCTAGAGGTGATTGCAGAAGCCATTGGAGTGAGTGTATTGTGGAGAATAAGAGCAAAGGAGTTGAGGCAGCAGAACTTGGAGGAAAGTTTAACAAGCCAGTAGAATGAGGCCTTGCAAAGACAGTGATGAATTCTGAACAGAGAGACAGGAAGAGGATCTGGAAAGGGTAATGTCTTAGAGTCCAGAAGGGGAAAAAATTTCAAATAAGAATGTATGGTTAGCAATATCAGATGCTACTGAGTCTATGAAAGGGAATTAAATATTGTGGTTAGAAGATTATTGTGAAGACTTTTGAAATGAATATTTCAATGCAGTAGTAGGAACAGAAATTTTATGGGCAAAGGAAAGGCATGATATAGAATACAATCTCTGAGGATTTGTAAGAATGGGGGAATTTCAGCATGAGAAAGAAAGTAACTGTCAAGATGTAGAAGCAATAATGCAACAGAACAGGAGCAAATGATGAGCCGAAGTCATCAAGATTATAAAAATCTCCACAGTTTCTTCTGATGTGGGTTTCTTTTCAAGAATCCACTTAGAGACTGCACAGATTACATGCCTAATTACGAGTTGGAAGAAATGCAATATAAATGACGAGGGTGTCTCACTAGGCAACACTGATGAATCCATTAATTTGGGTATCATTGATCAAGCCCTGTGAAGTTAATCCCGCAATGTGGTTTAGATCAGAGCATACATTAATAAATGCACTTGCATTTGACCTATAAAATGAATGATCAACATGTCCCATAGGGCTGTGAAACTCGTGGGTTCTCTGAAGAATCATCACTATCACTAAGCCATTTTAAAAGGCCTGGTTTTAGATTTTCATTAGGAGAAATATCTCTGAATGCCTCTGCTAATGAAAACCAAGTGCCTAATTTCTGCTAAAACAGACTCAAGGCAATTATTAAAGTTTTTGCTCTCAAAGTGAAAATAACGTAATTTTACTTTACTTTTATCCTTTGTCTTCTTTCCTTTGGGAAGTGATTGCAATCACCAATTTATTTAGCAAATATTTGTTGAACAACATCAAGAATGTGACACTCACCCTAAGTGACACTAACTTATTAAATAGCTCAGGAGGAGTTATTTCTATTTTATTTAGGAAAAGAATATTTTAACTAGGATGTACTTCCTCTAGTTATCTTAAAGAAAGCATTGTTTTAGGGTAAGGGTAGTTATCCACACCGCCGAGAGCTTCGAGTGCTTAGACAAGGCTCTGTTCACCTTCTAGAACTCTAAAAATTGTGCAGTGGGAAAAACATAATGGGTGGCTCCATTTTGAAGTGGCCACCCTATAAAAAGGGGACTTCTCTTTTTGTAAGGAAAACTTTTTTTTTGCTTTTTTTTTCAAAATGAAAAGCAAGTTCCCCAAAACTCACCTAGATATTGGAAAGGTGCTTTATTTGCTCTGTATCCTCAAGTAACAAGAATTTGATAATTGTCTCTTGGATACTCAAGAAGGAGTTGTTTAGGGTTTGAATAATGTTCAGCATAAAGGAGAGATGGAGTAAAAGGGTCTTAGCAGGAAGATGACGTGGATAACAGTCAGGACCTAAGCGAGGAAGACGGTTGGTAAGAATGATTGTAGCAGAATGGCTGAATGTATTTATGATGTAAAATATTCCATTTGAAGTTAGTTTTTTTGATCTGCAGCATAATTTAATTTCCTTTCATAATCCTCAATAAAAGTCAGTTTTACATAGCACCCTTATTTAATGGTGCTTTGGGTAATGCAGGAAGAAGAGCTCTCCTTTGCTTGGGACAGAGTGGAAATGAAGAAGAACACGCCTGGAAGTGAGATGGCAAGGTGGGGGATTTCAGAAAGAGTAGGAATCAGACAGAGGGAGCCTTTTGGGAACCCATGGAAATATTGTGGTACAGTGAGATTTTTCACAGAAAGTGGAATGGTTACAGGATGATTTTCTTTATGAAAACATGGTCTCTGATACTTGAGTGCAACAGAACCTGGGGATAGGCAGCTTATTCTTGAAACACTGATAGCAATGCCAGTTGGTCATAATAATATATTCCCTCATGCAGCCCAGGAAAATAAAAAACAATGGAAAAAAATTGAATCTTGAAAGTTCTAGGACTAAAATTGTAAATAAGACTTTTCAAAGAGGGAAAGGAAGGCATCCTAGCTTTGTTCTCACCTGCTGGGACTCTGGGTAACTGACTTATCCTTCCCAAGCCTTAAATTATCAATCTACAAAATAAGAGAATTAAACAAGTTACCTGTTAGCAGAGTGCCTGCCACATAAGTGCTTAGTAAATGCTAGCTTCTAAAGAAGGTGACTCTGATGCTACTCAAATAGGTCATTTATCCATTTGACATTGCATACGTAGAGTGTGTCAGCATCTGTTAGACTAAGGCTAAGACCCACCGTTCTCTTCTTTGGTTTTATTTCCATTGAGAACTAGGAGAGGATGAATTGGGATCCACGCTTTATATTTGGAAGCCCAATACTACCATAGCACAGGGCCCCTAGGAAAAAGAGGTGGGAAAATGGGGCAGCCTATCATTCTTTTGTAAACTGAGCAGTAGAGGGCACTGTTCCTTCCTTCCCACCGTAATGTGCTTGCTTTATACCGTCAGGACATGGATGAGGAAACACAACCACTTGGGAACAAGCGGCCCTGGGAGAGCATGGAAGGGGCACTTGTCCCAGTTGGAAATAATGTAATCTCATCACTTGTGAGTGGGACTTGGCCCAGTGCTACTTGGCCTGTTCTCACCATCATGTAAATGATTCCTCTTCTAGTCTCACAAATGTGCATGTGTGTGCAGTTTTAAATGTTCGAGAGAATGGATTTTGTATTAAAGGCATCTCTGTTCGTGTTTATTAATGGAGTGGTTGTAGAAGCAGGACTGGTGTTTGTTGCATTTATTTAGCACTTGTGACAAGATGGCTCTGGGCCTGGCCAGTGCGAGGACATTACTTTATTGATTAAATAATGTGATGAAAGGGAACAGTGCTTATGTGTTGAGAGATTATTGCCAGAGACACTTGGCCAACGAAGTGCTGAAAGGAAAGCAGTGTGACACTTTCACTGTGAGTAAGTAATTAGCAGCCAGTTGGAACGGAAATGCAGTGTCCTGGGGAAAGTTCCCATTAATGCTGCAGGTTTGCATTTTTAAAGGCATAGAGAAACATACATCTTATTTCCTCATGTTTTGACTCTGAAATAATAAAAAAATAAACATCTGAAACTACAGTGACATAGAACAATATCTTCGAAATGGCACAAAATAAAACAGCCCAATTTTATATAAAAGGGACACAATTCCAATCTCAGGTATTATATATAAAACAGTAAAAAATTCAAACAATGTATTAATTACTTTGCTTTATTGCGGTTCTAAAAAAAAGTCTACAACTCTCAGAAATGTTCTAGGGTCCATATGAAGAAGATGTTTTATGCAGGCATTTACGGGAGAAAATAGGACTAGACTGTTCAAGAGTGTAACCTGACATTTGTTCTTTGACCTGTGGAATGAATTGAAGGATGGTTGGATATTTTGCCCAAAAAGATGGAATCTATAAGAACCTGAGGCACCTGTAGATCTAGTTTGAGCGATGGCATCAGGATTTACTCTCTGTCTCATAAAGATAGTCTAGCGCTCCTGGAAGGGAGCATATGGGCATTTGCAGCTCCTTTTGACAACTTGATCTTTATTCCATTATGTCTGTACTCTTCAGAATATTGCTCCTTGCTTTTTGTTCTTCATTATTTATCTTTTCCTCTCATTAACCTTCCTGTTTTCTTTATTTTCTTTTTCTCTCTTTCTTTTTCTTCTTGGTAGAGCAAATAGTTAAAACAAGGACTCTGAAGGCTCTCTTCCTAGATCCAAATCCTGATTCTGTGACTTACTTGCTGTGTGACCTTGGGAAGGCTGCTTGACATTTCTGTGCTTCAGTTTCCTCATTTGTAAAATGATGATAATAACAGTGCTTACTCTTAGGGATGCTACAAGAATAAAATGATTTAAAATATTTAAAGTGCTGAAGCCAATCTTGACACATAATACATGCTATTATACTTTGTATGCATTTATACAATGAATTAATGCACTGATTTGATTCCCACTGACTCAGAAACATTTAATCTCTCTGTAAGAGCTCCAGAATGATACCAAAATTATTACCAAAAGATTTGAGGTCCTCTATTATTTGGCTGTAACCTGTCTTTTAAACCTCTTTCATGATATATTCCACCGCATCCCATGTTAAAGTCACTTGAGTATAGTCATGCTATAGTTTAGATGTTTGACCCCTCCAAATCTCATGTTTAAATTTGATCCCCAATATTGGAGGTGGGGCTTAATGGGAAGTGTTTGGATCACGGTGGCAGATCCTTCATGAATAGATTAATACCTTCTGAGGTGAGTGAATGATTACTCTTAGTGTCTGTGGTAGCGGGTTGTTAAGAAGAGCCTAGCACCTCCCTTCCCTCTCTCTTGCCTCCTTTCTCACTGTGTAATCTCTGTACACGCAGGCTCCTCTTTGCCTTCTGCCATGAGTGCAAGCAGCTCGAGGCTCTCATCACAAGCAGGTGCTGGCACCATTCTTCTTGTACAGCCTGCAGAACTGTGAGCCAAATAAACCTCTTTTCTTCATAAGTTACCCAGCTTCAGGTATTCCTTTATAGCAACACAATTGAACCAAGATTCATCATAGCCTGAATTTGCCATATACTTTCCAACTCCTCCAAACTACTCACTTGGTAGAAATACCCCCTTTCTTCTTTTCTGCCTCTCAAATGCTGAACATTTATGTTTTTATCACTTAAGAATTTGAACATCATCAGTATATGAAAAGTTCCCTGTGTAGACTTCTGCTATTTACTATGATTGTGGGAGGCTGAATGATGGCCCCATACCCCAAAATGGCCACATTCTAATGCCTAGAATCAGTTAATATTACCTTATATGGCAAAGGCTGTGCAGAGGTATTAAGGATCTTGAGACAGAAGATTATCTTGGAGTATTCACCTGATCCCTAATGTAATCCTAAGTATCATTATAAGACAGGGGGCAAAGGTAGCATTCACACAGACAAAAGAGGAGAAATTAATATAACCATGGAAACAGAGATTGGACTGATGCAGCCACAAGCCAAGAAATGCCAATGGCCACCAGTAGTTGGAGGAGGCAGGGAACAGATTCTTCCCTAAACCTCCAAAAGGAACTTGGGCCTGTCTACCCTTGATTTTAGCTCTGTAAGACTCACCTTGGACTTCTGGCCTCTAGAACCATGGAAAAGTACATTTATGTTGTTTAAAATCACCAAGTTCATGGTTACTTGTCACAGCAGCAATAGGAAATTAATACAATGGTATTGTGGTCTATGATTGTGTTTTCAATACACTTTCTTAATTTGTTTTAAAATTTACATACAGTAAAACCCACTCTTTTTGGTATATAGTTCTGTGAGTCTTATTTATGTACAAACTCATATAACCACCATCACAATGAAGATATAGAACACTTTACACACCCAAATATCCTTGCGCTGCTCCTTTGTAGTCAAACTCTTTCTACAATCTTTTTTTTTTTTTAATATTTTTTTGAGACTAGGTTTCATTGAGTCACCTAAATGGGAATGCAGTGATGCAGTCATAGCTCAGTGTAGCCTTGACCTCCTGGACACAAGCAATTTTCCTGCCTCCACTTCCCAAGTAGCTGGAATTACAGGTGCATGCCACCACACCTGGCTAATTTTTAAAATTCATTTTTTGTAGAGATGGTGGGGGGATCATGCCATGTTGCCCAGGCTGGTCTTGAACTCCTGGCCTCAGCCACCCAAAGTGCTGAGATTAGGGGTGTGAACCACTGCACTTGGCCCCTTTCTATACTCTTAATCCCTGGCAACTACAGATCTTGTCATAACTATTGTTTTGCATTTTTTTGAATGTCATCTAAATGGAGTATTTTCATATGCAGTTGTTTGAGTCTAACTTTTTTTCACTCCATATAAGGCATTTGAAATTCATCCCGTGGTTGCATGTATCAATAGTTCATTCTTTTATATTGTTGAACACTATTCCATTTTATGAATATACTAGTTAGTTTATCTATTCCTCAAATGAGGAATATTTTTTGTTTTTTTGAGACAGCATCTTACTTTGTTACTTAGGCTGGAGCACAGCAGCATGATCATAGCTCACTGTAGCCTTGAATGCCTGGGATCCGGGCCTTAGTATCTCAAGTTCTGGGACTATGGGCACACTCCACCATGCCCAGTATAAATTTAACTTTATAAGAATCTGCCAAACTGATTTCCAAAGTGGCTGTACCATTTTCTATTCATATCAGCAATATCTGAGAGTTGCAGTTGCTCTGCATCCTTTCCAACACTTAATATTGTCATTTAATTTTTAAAAGTGTTTTTATTTTATTCTGATACTTGTGTAGTTGTATCTCAATGTGGTTTTAATTTACATTTTTCTAATGACCAATGATGCTAAGCATATTTTTCACGTGCATAATTTCCATCTGTGTGTCTTCTCAGATGAGCTACCTGATTTTTATTTTTATTTTTTGGCAACTTGGAAACCAATGTAACCTTAGGAATAGTGAATGTCAAGTTCAGAATTATACATTAGTGATTGCTTTCAGATGATACTTTTTTGTCTTAGTCAATTTTGGCTGCTATAACAGACTGCTATAGATTGGGTATATTAAACAACAAACATTTGTTATGTTTATTTCTCGTAATTCTGGAGGCTGGAAATTTGAAGTCAGGGTGCCAGCATGGTCAAGTTCTTGGTGAGAGTCCTCTTCTTGTTTACAGATGGCTGACTTCTCATTTTATCCTTACATGGCAGAGAAAGAAAAAAAAAATCTCTCTTCTTTCTCTTCTTATAAAAGTACTAATCCCATTCATTAGGGCTGCACCTTATGACCTAGTTACCTTCCTAAGGCCCTGCCTCCTAGCATTGATTTAGAGGTTAGAATTTTAACATATGAATTTTAGAGAGAACCAAACATTCAGTCCGTAGCATATCTTGTGTCCCATATTTTAAATTTAGAAGTACTTAATTTTACTATGAGGAGTCAAACTCAAACATTACTTTTGTATAAAACAGTCTGATAAATGTATGATTTAAGGTAACGATAACTTTTTGAAATTAGATAAAATAAGCAGTATAATATTAATTTAGGTTCTAGTTACTATTGTTCCTTAGCCATTATATAGCCATAACAGAGCAGATTGATTTCTTCCTCATTAGGATTTTCTTGAATTGGTGGTACCATTACTTAAAAGCTGACCCAAGTCGCTTTGTTATTGGTCTCCTGTTTTTCCTCTGAAAGCACTGGCAACTCCATCCCTTTGTGATTCACTTACAGTTTTACCACTTGAAATAGTGAGTTTGAGTTTACCTTTTCTTCTTAAGTACTACCCATTTCCTTAGAATCCACATTTCAAGAACTCCCTGGATATTCCGAATAAATTGCCATTTTAAGAGTCTCTCCATTTAATTTTTTCAATTATCCTGCCTTTAATCCTATAAAAGAACTTTCTCTACAAAAGATACCTAAGTCATTATCCTTCCCCAGGAGAAAATTATTCTCTAATCATCCTCTCAATTTCTTCTTGTAAACATTGAGCCTTTGACACTCTTCCCAGAGAGTTATTAGCCTTTTCTCTCTTCTTCCATAAGAATGGGCTTTTGCAATCAGACTTGAGTATAATCTTGAGCTGAACTCAAAGAACAAATGATTTCTGCACTGCTGTTGTATTTACAACTCTGCAGTGGAAAAAAGGGATTTATAATCCGTTTTCACGACTAAAAACAGGGTAAGTAAGGGTTTGCTGCTACTAATCTTACTCCAGGGACACTGCCTTATTTTTAAGTTAGGTACATAAAAAATCAACTCAAGAAAATGTTTCTTGAATGAAGCAAAGTATTTTGCAGCCCCACTATAGATTGAGATGCCCTAGCTCATCCCATTTGGGAATATTCTCTTCCAGGCCATAATTTCTTATTCTCTTCCTCGTTATAATTCTGTCGCCCAGGGTGGAGTGCAGTGGTGCGATCTCGGCTCACTGCAACCTCCACCTCCTGGGTTCAAGCAATTCTCCTGCCTCAGCCTCCCAAGTAGCTGGGAATACAGGTGCACGTCACCACGCCCGGCTAATTTTTTGTATTTTATTGCAGACGGGGCTTTACTGTGTTGCCCAGGCTGGTCGTGAACTTCTGAGCTCAGGCAATCTGCCTGCCTAGGCCTCCCAAAGTGCTGGGATTACAGACCTGAGCCACCACTCCCGGCCTCTTCCTTCTCTTTCATAAGACTGGAGAAGGGAGAGTTTGTTACAAATTTGGCTATAACAAAACTGCAAATAACCATGTTGTCAGGTAACTTCTCTTTCATATGATAGGATACATTGGTTTGAAAACATATCAGAAAATATTTTACTGGAACCTTTCAGAAAAAAAAAGTTGAAAGACACACTTGCCCATGCCTTTTTGGAACCATTTATTCCTTGCTAAAGTATCTGCTTGTTGTTATACTGATGCAATCTGAGAGCTGAAACAAATTAAAACCATCGATGTGTCCTATGTAAAAGCAAATGAGCTTCTCAGGCTTTAGTGGGCTTTAAGATATGTGGATTTTTGTAGGCTAATTTAAATGTTAATAAAAAGATAAGAGAATTGATCCAAATGTCTTTATTCTTATAAACCAAATTCCGCACGTTGGTTCAGAAATAATGAGCCTTTAACCAATTATAAAATCTCTATTCTAATTATTTACATTGAAGTTCTTTCTTTTAAAGATTGCATCTAAGCATGCAGTGATTGAAACAAATGTTTCTGTAAGTTTTTTTCTTTTTTTTCTATAATGTCTTCCATTTTTTACAAATGCTTAGAATATTTAGACATATTTCAGGTGTTTGGGGATTTTCTTGTTGCTATTTATTGGCAAGAGATGAGTTGATTAATCACAAACTGATGAATCCCTTAGTTCTCCAGTTGGTTCTTCACATTCGGTGGTACAGGTCAGGATTTCTAAGAGAATAGTGAAAATGGTCACACTTATTATCCCTGCGAGAGGAGGGCTGCAAAGGCAGGACAAATCCCACTAAAACCACTGTCCATACACATCCACTGGCTTTGGCATGATGTTTGCTCTCTTAATTATGTTTTGCTGAAGACTGATATTAACAGCATTCTGCCGGGAAAACACTAAAGGTCTGTGTCAGAATAAAGAAGACTAAAGAGAAGTGAATTCAGGGCATGACTCATGACATTTTTTTTTTAAATCATAAAAAATATTGAAACTTGAATAAAGTCTATAAATTAGGTAAGAGTATTATATCAATGTTAGTTTTTTGATGTTGATAATCTTATGTTGTTTCATTGGAGAATTTCTTCTTTTTAGATATACACAAGTATTTAAAAATAAAGGGGTTTCATGACTGTAACATTCTCAAATGATTAAAAAACTCATTCTCTATTAAAAATGTGTGCATATGTACATACATATATACACAGAGATATATATGTGTATGTAAGGCATAGACATTCTGTGTGTGTGTGCATGTACACACAAAGAGATAGATACAACACATAGTAAAATGTTAACATTGGGGGAATGTGGATGAAGGCTACATGAAAATTCTTAGAGCTATTCTAAAAGCTGCCTTTTTTTAATCATTCGGTTGGTGAGAAAGAAAAACTCTTTACTATGAGTCTGAAATTTTGGCAAGATAACTAGTTAAAAGAAAAGAGAAAAATCCCAGCTTATATATTTTTGAGAAGGGAACAGGTGGCTAGAAATAGGATAGCAGGAAAAATGCAACCAAATATGAGAAGCTATAGGCATTATTAAAAATTAGTAAACACTGTTAGTCTACATATTCTTATATGGTTGTGTTTCAAAACCATAACAACATTTTCACTTAGAAAAATATGTTGAATGATAACAAACCCACCCAGGAAGTTGGAAGTAGTAAATTCTGTAATGTTTTCTCTGTAGTTGTTGACAAATGCCAGCCTGCTTTTAGTGTATAGACAGGATATCTGTTTATTTTTATGAGTATTGATACTTTCCAGATTTTTGTTTATTAACCTACCTGATTTTCTTCTTTCTAGTAATGAAAGCACTGGCTCCTGTTAATTTCAGAGCAAACAGCAAATGCACAGTGGATTCTTAAAGATATATTTCCTTGTTAAGTTTGCTAATTTTTATGAAACATTTAACAGATCAAATAACAGAAAATAATTCTACTTTATATTATATTTTATCAAATTTTTCCTTCAAAAGAAATATTTTTTCTCTTTTTATCAGACACTGCTTACTCAGTATACATATTTCCCACAAGACCCCTCTTCCTGTCCATAGACCCATGTGCTTCAGGGCAAACAGCCTCATTCCTAGTTCCAGGAGGCAGAGCTTTTCTAATCCAATCATAGTGACCCTACACTCTAACAGTGACTAGTTTAGGAATTGGCATATAACTCATTTTTAGCAAAGGAAATTTGTTAATTAGGATTTATGGGGCACTCAGTTGCTTAGTCCTGAGAAAGAGACTTTTTGTTCTTGTCACTGTGATGCTGGATGTGACACCTGGAACTGTGCAGCCTTCATAGAGCAAAGCTGATGAGGGACGAGAGAGTGGAAAGATGGAGAGAATCTGAGTCCCCAGTGACTCAGTGATAAGCTGCTGAATCAACCAGCTCTGACTCCGTTATTACATTTAGATTTGCAGATATTATGGACTATTGTGGCTAGAAATTTGTGTTTTTTGAAGGCAAATACATACTAACTTTTCTTTAAATATTCTGAAAGTTTTCTACAAAAAATTTTTAAATTTCATGAGTTATTATTAAAAAGTTAGTGAGATTTACCAAGGCAAGTAGAAGATACAGGCTTTTTTATTTTATTTAAACCAACCAGAAAAATGCATATTTCTTGAGTCATAGTCACAATTTCATTCATAGTCGGAGATGTATATTACCATTTTAGAATGAGAAATTTGTGAAAAAGAAGATAAGGGAATTATGGCTATAAAGTGAAAGTAATATTTACTTACTTCATGAAGTGATAGTGAAAATTAAATGAGTTGTATTGAAAGCTCATAGAGCAGTGGCCAGCAGGTTGTGAGTTCAACAATGATTGTTAACAATAGCAATGATAACTATTATTCTTTTCTGTGGCTTTTGTTGCTAAAATACTTGCTATCTTATTTTGAATTGTTTTTATTTTAAGTAACAGACTCTTTGAGAAGCAATGAATACCTCCAGTGAATTCAGCTGGAGAATTCCGGGGAATAAATATTTTAATTTCTAGTTCTTAGATGAAAAAACTGAATCATATGGATGGGACTTTCTATGCAACACATTCAAATACACTCTTGATCATCACATGGATACCAAGTCCAACATAGTGTCATTTAAAAATGTGAAGGATACCATGGTATAGTCCAGTGTGTATCAAACAGTGGGCCATGTTACAGTGGCAGATTATAAGGCCAATTTAGTGGCGTTGCAGTCATAATTTTAAAGAATTGAATTATTATAGAGTAGAATTGGTAAAATAAGAGTAAATTACGTTTATAAAGGTAAATATTGTTTTGTGAAACCTTGTTTTGGCAATGTGTGCGTGTATTGGGTTGCATTAAAAAGTTACTTCTCACTGTGAGTTTTGATTATTGGTATAGTGGAGAAACAGGGGCTCCATAGCCAGACAGACTTGGCTTCCAATATCATTGACCTGTTTTACAGAAAAGAGCATGGAACTGTGCCTACAACGTAACAGGCACTCAAAGCAATGTCCCTTCTTTCCTGCGTCTCTCCACAGGCTGCCCCCACCTTCCCCAGTGACTTGAAATTTTGGAACCACAGAGTAATGCAACACTGACATTAGCAAACAAGGTATCCTTAAACGAACAGGTAGCACTGTTTCATATATTATAAATTCATCCAAGCTTGACACACCAGGAGCTCAGTGAGTGATCTGGGTTCTGAAGCAAGGAAAATCAATTGTATTTAAAAAACGACAAATAGTGTCTCCTGAGCTGCTCATAGCCAAGAAATCACTCTGGCCCCATTCTTAAAATAACAGGTATTTGGGTAGAACTATTGATTGTTTTCCCTTTTGTTACCTTAGCAGAGTGACACATCATCCATCAAAAATGTGAGCGTGAGGATGGTGGGGCCATCCTGGCACGCTGAGTAGCAGGGCCCTCCAAGCCATCAGATGCCATCCAGCCAGGTGTCTGGGGGTCACTCGCCATGCACAGCATCTTCTAGCAGAGGTGAGCTAAGAGGAGGGAGAGGATAAATGTGTTATCACATGCTGCCCATTGCGTATCACACAGGGAGCCCACATCTCCAAGTCCAGGGCGTTTATTTGATATTACTCACGTTAGCTCTTTATTTACCTGGGTAGAATGCTCAGGGGGGAGAACCAAAATACGTTATTTTGTTTCACTGACATAATATTGAGCAGAAAAAGATGAATTCTCCTCCCACCTCCTTTCCTTCTCTTCTTCTTCTTCCCCTTCTTCCTCCTCCCCTTCCATCTTCCTTTTCTTTAATAAAACATCCATTTATGTACCAGAACTTAGTGAAACTGCTGAGGTAGTCAAGGCTGTAAATTGAAGTGGTCCCTTTTACCTTCAGAAAATATGAACGCATCCTTCTGCCACGGGGCTGGCACACATGGTGGGATGATACTACCGTTAACAGGAAGGCAGGAAAGTACATTATCACTTCAGGGCTGTCATTACCAGAGGGTTGTGCTGTGAACTATAGTGTTCAGGGCAAGGCAGGCAGTGGAAAAGGGGGGCTGGGTGGGCAGGGGAGAGAAAATGAAAGTGTTGTTGTTTTTCTTCTTTTAACAGGCTGACCAGAATGGTGGTGATATTAAGAGTTGTGGAATTCCACTTGAATACAATACATAATACTGCTTTCATTTAAAAGGTGATTACAATAGCTACCTTCTTCCATTATCCTGTAGGTACATATTTGGGAAAAGACAGGCTCAGCCACACCTGATGGCTTCAGCTAATCAATTCATGTGCTTCTTAAATCTGTCAAGACAAGAACACCAATTTAGTATTAAGCCTAAAGGGATATATTTTGTTCCAGTGAAATCTCAAAGAGATTAGTTCACTGCACACTTTTTTTCTTCTTGATGCTCATAGAACAAACCCATTTTAAGATTATTTTTCTTTCTTGGTATAAATTTTAAAAATTACTTTAAACAAATCACTTATTTAATATCCTAAATTACAGGAATAAAATGACCAAGAGACGAGAGTGCACTTGACTTTTTAGACTAGTTCACAATACAGTTGCAAAGTTCTGTATCTAAGTAGCATTATTGTCATTTTTTAATGGTGGAACTTGGGGACAGGCAGTGGATCAAAGTTCAGAATCTTGGGCTTTGTTTTCTTCCGTCTCTTATGCAGAGGTTGCTTAGCACAGACACTGAACTCTTAACTGAGAGGAGTTATTACCATCATTTTTAATCTGTTTCTTCACAGTCTGCTTTTTGTCTGGATGCTGTCGTATAGCATAACAAAGAAGCAGGTCCCTGATGAGTTCAGAGCTGGCCAGTTAGTTCCTGGATACGTAGCAGGTCCTTGTTAATCCAGTTAGGTATAGCAGGTTACTCATTCTTCTCATTTCTGCCCTTTACCTTGCTCTCCACTAAGATTTCTAATTTTATTGCAGAAAGATCTACCTTTTAGCAATGAAGAAATCATTGTTATTATTTTTAAAAAGCAATAGCAGTGAGAGTAATTCTAGGCAAAGTGTTATAGAAAAAGTAAACAGCATGAGATGGCAGTTCTACGATTCCCTACAAGACCATCGGTTTTCCCAATGAAAAATCTAGTGCTTCCTCGAGTTATGTTTTAAAAGGCTTAAGCAATCATTCAGATAATCAGACTTCATTGCTGTGAAATTTCATCAAAGTGTACTCAATCCTTGAACTCATATCTGGGTCCATTTTGCCAATCAGATAAAACTTCCTAGGCTTTTTCCTAGAGGCATGAGTGGTTAACTTGATCTTATTGCACTGCAAAAGATTTTATGCTACACATCATTTTTCATAAAAGCTATTTGTTGTGTTAGGAGAACTCCAGAGAGACTGCTTGTTAGAATAGATTTTGGGGGTGAGAGTGGGCCGGCACTTGCTCTGTTTTGTTGCTTTGGACCAAGTGATAATTTAGAAATTCTTACAGGTTAACCTCAGAGGAAATGAGGGGGCAAAAGGGTGATACAGAGGAAATTAGCGTCTTGGTAAGTAAAGATGTTATTTTTCATGAACAGACCAATAATTAAACAAACAAACAAAAACCAAGTAAATCCTTAATTTGGAAGCACTGGATTCCTTTGTTTAAAATTGTCACTTGCTTCTTCTTTTAGTTGTCATAGGGGTTAAAGCCACCTGACTCCATTTTTCCTTTGTAAAGGTCAGCCAACGCATGCCCACTCTTGTCCACACCAGCACAAACAGGCTTTGCATTGAAAAAGCACTAGGTGGTGCCCATTTTCTTTGCCGGTGAAAGGGCTGGATTCCCCAAGGGAGTCACTCTGGGGAAGTTCATCAGGCCCCAGCCCACACAGCACAGTGCACTTCTCTCCTCTCACAGATGACGAGGAGCGTGGTGTCACAGTCTGTCCCTTCCCTGAGGCTTCCTGGGGCTTGCCTGTTTTAGGACAGTGCTTTGATTTGGGAAGACAGTGTTATCACATGTGAGCGTAGGAGTGGAGTGGGGGGTGGTGGCAAAAAGCTTCGAGTATTCCCTTTGAAAATGAAAGATAAGAGGAATAAAGGCTGCAACCTTGCCATCTGCGTTTGTAAAAAGTCATAGTATAATATCTCTGCCAAGGCTTTCCTCCTGCCAGATCATCTGGACAATGCAGTGCACATGCTAATTTTATTTTTTTCCACTTTTGCCTGTAGTCAAACTGTGAAAATAATAAAAGAAAATGAAGGTTAATCTTAAATTTCAATTTGTTTTTTCACAAAAATAATTCTTTGTCAAATAAAGTATGGCTAAATTGAAGATTTTGCATGCCCATGTCTCCCCCCAGTACCTACCGTTTGAAGAGATGGCTTTATACTACTGAGTTCTTTCCTTTATAAAAATCTTATTAGGCATGCTTAACAGATTGTTGCTTTGTGTTCAAGGAGAGCAGATAACTGGCTAAGAAGATTTTTTTTCCAGAATAATTTTATCCAGGTGATATGCCCATCAGATCTGTTTTAGAATGTAGAACTGTTTAGAAAGTTTTTGTTCTTGTAAAGTTCTGGTAGCAGCAATTGGGCATAATCATGCTATTGTCATAAAAAAGAAAGAAGAAAAGAATATAACAATTTTTTTTGCAGTAGATATATGTCTTGTCTATCTATAACCTATTCCTTGAAATTTGGCCAAGTAGAGTTGGTTTGTTCAAATATAGTTATTTTGTTTTAGAGAAGGCAATAAAATTGTTTTTTTAGAACGTCAAAAAAGTAGATTCTTGTAGTAAAATCTGAATCTTTTTTCACAGATTGGTGAACCATACTCCAATAGAAAGGGGAAATATGAATGTGAGTAGTTTGAAAAAGTTGAACTAAGAGAAAAGCTTTATTATGAAACTATGAGGATTATTTCTGTGCACTGGCTGCCCCGTCATATGTCATGGCATGTGGCGGGTTGACTGCTCATTAATTCTATTTATATCAGTATGATAATCCACCCCACTGAGTGCACATGTGTTAAAATATTCATAAATTATGTTTATTGTGACCAAATATACATTAAATGCCAAAAGAAGACCATTATTTAAAGACAAAACGAGTCAACAATCAAACAAGCAGAGCCTTTTTACTGTCAGTCCAGTACATTATGTTTTACCAAATTCACACGAATTGCCTCTCATTCTAATGCCCCATAAGGAATGTTTATCTTTTGTTTTTAGACTACGCAAAGGAATAGACTTCCCTGAAAGGTATAGATTTGGAAAACAAAAGCTGTTACATGATCTCAGACTAATAATAACATCGACTGGAAGAAACCGTCTAGGGAAATGCACTTCTGGCTTCCAAAATTATTTGAACCCTAATATACACTTGACTGGAATTTGATGGCATTTTATAAAATCATAGACTAAGTTAAATAAAGCAACTAACTTTTTTTGATAAACTAGGCTGCCAATAAGAATTTTAAGTTTGTAATTTTTTTTAAACAAAGGGTAGTGAAGAAAATCTAGGAAGTTGGGAATTGAGACCAGTAATTAAACTATACTGCAGCAGACTGTTTTGGAACTTATTACTTCCAAATGAAGCAATACTGAACTACTCTATTTTGAATGATTCCAGGAAGTTGAAAAAATTGAGGTGATTATTCTTTTTACAGGCTGCTTATGCAGCAACACAGCACAGTTGAAAAGTTTGAATTCCTTGTCAAAATCCAAAGTGGTTTTAGTTAAAATGTATTGCCTAACTTACCCAATTCATCATATTCTGAATTGAAGCCATGAAAACATCTAAGATTATTAATTATGAGGACCATACTTCAGATTTAACCAAAATAATGATCATTTTTAAAAGTGACCTGCATGCTGGCTTAACAGTCAATTTGTAATATCCTCTAGAAAACTGTAAAAAATTTCAAAACTTTAATTATACTTGAAAGGACTTTCTCTAAATCAAAACAATAAGTGACGAGTAAAACAAAATAGAAAATACTTAATTTATTTCATTGTCACCATATGCTTATTTTAAAGAAGAACACAACATTTAGAGAACAAAACAGTAAAAATTAAATATTTTTCTCATGTTACAAAAACTTACCATAGGAGTTAAGTCATCACTCAGATTGCATGTTAATTTCAAGTAAGATTTTTTTTTCTGCTTAATGACACCTTTATGGAATGTTTTACTTTCTGCTTTTCCTTGTAAAAAAATTTCTTTACTTCTATACAGTCTTTTAAGAAACTTAAATAGTATGGCGACCTAAATAGGTATAGGAAATCTTCCCAAGGAAATAATTCAAAATGTGGAAAAAGCCATATATATATAAATATTCTTTATTACGTTATTTATAATAGCAAACATTGGAAGGCATTTTAATATCTAGCAATGGAAGCTTGGTTAGGAAAATATGACAACATTCATTTGATGAAATATTATGCAGTCAATAAAATTGGTATGCAGCAGTATGAGAATATGGGATAAAATACTAAATAAAAAAAGGATACAAGATGAAGGTGTAGCATGATTATAATAATTTTAACACATGCAAACAATAAAACACTATAAGAGGATGCACAAAATGTTCCTCATCATATTAAAATGGATTTTTTACCCTCTTTCATACTTTTATTATATTGTCTTACGTAATTTAAAAGGCATTTTAAAGTTTCAAAATTATTATCAGTAATCAATTTATATTATTTCTTTAGATGTCATAAATAATCACCACAGATTTTTGAGGGCAAAAATTAGGCAACTCCCATTTCCAAAGATGTTAATTTTAAAACCAGTATCTCAAGGTGTGGTTTTTAGTAGTCAAACCCAACTTGATTTCTATAGAATCATAGCACACATATATTTTATTAAATAATAATTCCCTCTTTTATTTAAAAAAATCCTGCTTATTATGTTTTACTCTAAATGACAGCTTTTTTTGCCTGTTAGTTCTCAAAAACCCTGAGCAGCCATTTCAGAAAACAAAACGAAAGAAAACCCCATGTATCAAAACACCACAAAACCCTCTCATTAAGCTCTCTGCAAAGTTTGAGATGTACTTTCATGTGAATCTTGGCCTGTGTACAGCACTGCTGCACAATCATTTTCATCTGAGATTTGAACATATTGGAAGAACTAGAGCCTTCCTTTCTTTTATCCTGTCATTTCACCCCCCTGGAAGTGACGGGCATATGGCAGGCACCCTCCCTAGATTCTCAAACAACAGGAGGGACCTGATTTCAATTCCTACATCCTGTCATCAGTGACTCTCGGGATATTTTGTTCTTGCAAGGCTAAGGATGTGATTCGAATTTGCCATACGGACAGAGCTTAATGCGATGCCATTTTTACCACTGGAGCCCTCAATCAGTTAATTAAACATGATATAAATCACCACATGTATTTGTAAAGTAAGATTAATACGGTAAAGTCAAAGTAAATGAGGAATCCTCCCCATCCTAGGAGTGTGAATCACTGATAGGGAGATTACACTTTTGGAAACTCAATACTTTTGAGCAGCCTTTGTTGGTTTAATCCCTCAGACTGCTTTGTGCAACTTGAAACCTGGAGCTGTCATCTTTAGCCAAAATTTCAGCCATAACTTCCTCAGCTTTCACCCCATTATTGAAATCAGCATTCACAATACTTAACAAAGATCAAACCTTTCAGCGGACCACAGGGCAGCCTCTTACCACCTGGGACACCAGAAAAGTGTTTAATAAATATTTCATTTTGTTTTAACATGAAGACTTTCCCTGGTTTCCAATTTTTTTTTCTTTCCTGGGGAGCTAAGGGCTACTACCAAGCTGCACATTCCGTCACTATGGTCAGTTAGGTTTATAGCCTTATTAAAAGGATTTGCCCCCCTTCACATGCTAGGGAGCCTTGTTAAACCAGAGCAATTATAGAAACACAAGATAGGTGCTCTGCAAAGATCAAAGCTCACCTAAAGACAGCTCTGTAGGAATTTGGAGCTGTCTTTGAAAAGCGCTCAGTTTACAAAGTATAGAGGTATTAAACCCTAGGAATTAAAAAAAAAATCTTAGTTTAGAATAATGTTAAAAGTCTGACAGTAGTTAATATGGAATCTCCTTCAGCCACTCTTTGTGTATTATTCCTAATACCTATTCACGGCATACCTATAACAGCTCCAAAGGAACCATTATGCTCAGAAGACTTACGTATATGATGGATCCTTAATATCAAATGCATTACCTACTCAGTAGGTACATTTTAACCTCAATATCCCAGCTCAGGGAAAGGGTGGGAAAATAGCATGTGAATTTCTTTAGGAGGAGAAAAATGCAGCATGCCTTTTTTTCAGGGTCTTCAGCTTTGTGGTTCAGTGGGATCCCTAGAGGCTTTGCTTTCTATGCGGGAGGGATAGGTGATGGCCCGTGCTGGGTGGCACCAGGTGACTTTAGCATCTGGGCTTTGGTGCTGCTGCACAACTCCCCGAACTCTAATTGGATGTTGAAGTACCCAGTCTTAGGGGTTGTAATGTTCCCTCTACATCTGTAGATTGTATCATTCTTCCAGAAACACACACACACACACACACACACACACACACACAGAGTAATGCATGTAGACTGCGTTTCAGAAAAACATTGCTAAACCCTGAGTGGCCTAAACTTAATTGCGTGGCTATGGGAGCTTTTGGGTGACAAAGGGTCTGCAAGCCAAATAATTTCTTTTGTGTGCAGCATCTTACAACAGAGCAATACAAATGGGCTCGGCCTGGGATTTTGAATTCTGTGCTTCAGCCTTAGAACATGAGTTATTTAAAAGCAGCTATTGCTAGGGACATTTTCATATCTATTCAGAGAAAACTATTTGGGGTTTTGGGTGTCCAAGAGCATTTAGCTGTGAAAAATGCAGAGATAAATGCAAACTCCTCATTTTATGTCAGCATATCCATTTTAAATAAAAGATTGTAATGATGATAAAAATAAGAGATGATATTTATTGACCTCTTGTTATGTGCCAGGATGTATGCCCATCATGTTACATGGAGTATTCATTTAATCTTCATAACAACCCTATTAGGTAGGTTCTATTATTGTATTTATTTTATAGACGAGGAGACTGTGGTTCAGAGGGGCAAAGATCATATAACTAATAAGAGATGAGGTTGTGATTTTAATCTGAGTTACATGACTCTAGAAGCCAAGCTTTTATAGCCTGTTACTATCTGATTTGAAGTTTATTTTGTGCTGTGATCTAAAGTTTCTATTTTATGGTTTCTTTTTATTTAGCTGAAACTTTTAAGAGAATTCTAATCCTTGAAGGTAAAGTTAACAGAGTCTATTTTTTCCTGATTAACTTTCTGCTTTTAATTTTAGTGTTAAATGGGTAATGAAGCTTCAGGTTTTGTGTTTCTAATAATTTATTTTGGAAAATGCCAAACCCCAAGAGTTACCTGAAAGAGTTTCATGATAGCAATTTTTTTTAAATTTTCTTTGGAATCACCATTTTATAATTATGAAAGAGTTTCATGATAGCAATTTTTTAAAAATTTTCTTTGGAATAACCATATTATAATTAATCTAAGAAGATGTCATTATTGAAAATAGAAGAATTCAACTATCTTGTTTCCCTTCTCTTTGAATAAAGCTTTTTCTTTGACTTGCTTAAGATTCTGATATTTTATCTAATAGTGGAAGAGATGTTCCAGATTTAGAAATATTATAGTGCAGCATGAGTCAGATAGAACTGAACTAGAATCTTGGATTCACCAAATTTTGGTTTTGTGTTCTTAGGTAACTATTTAAATTCTCTTAATCCTATCAGATTATCATTGGTCAAATGAAATAAATAATACCAACCATACAGTGTTATTATGAAAACTTTATGAAATATATATATGTGTAAAATAGATATATATGTCTGTCTGTCTGTTTTCTGAGCGTAATAGTTGTATTTTAAGGGCCCCCTTGATGTCCAACTATCAAGCGAAGCCCCAGCAAGAAGAGTGAGTTTCTCTGTGTTCAAAGCTTCAGGCCTTAGCAGACATGGTTAAAGTGCTTCCCGACAATACAAACACTAAAGCTCTATCCCAACCTCAGAATAAGGCCCCTTTTTTTCAATAGAGTTCCAAACTGTGAAAATGGTATTTCCCCAGCCTTTCAAAGGGAAAAGGGAGAATCTTTTTAATCATATACATTATAAACACAGTCAAAGGGAGAGAAGAAGAATACATATACATATATATGTACATAGACATATGTGTGTGTATATATACACATATGTAGAATATTTGTGAGCTGTATGTGTATGTGTATGTATATATAACATATTATATATAATATATATAAAGGGAGATGTTTTATAGGTATAT